>NC_092424.1:2531518-2731810 GCF_036169615.1 Heliangelus exortis | reverse complement strand
TCAGGTTGCCCAGAGAGGTGGTGGAAGCCCCATCCATCCCTGGAAGTTTTTAAGGCCAGGCTGGATGGGGCTTGGAGCAACCTGGGCTGTGGGAGGTGTCCCTGCACATGCAGGGGTTGGACCTGGATGAGCTTTAAGGTCCCCTCCAACCAAAGGGCCTCCTTCCACGGGACCTGCTAAGATCCAGCTGCAATTCCCAAGGGACCTGGCAGATGAAGTTGGGAAGGCACTTCCCATCATATTGGAAAAGTCGTGGCTATCAGGTGAAGTTTCTGCTGACTGGAAAAGGGAAAACATAACCCCATTTTTTAAAAGTCAGCCCAGGGAACTACAGGCCAGGCAGTCTCACCTCTGTGCCTGACAAGATCATGGAGCAGATCCTCCTGGATCCATGGAAAACGTGGAGGAGATTGGTTGCAACCAGCATGGCTTTGCCAAGGACAAATCCTGCCCAACAGACTGGGTGGCTTTACACCAAATTACAATGGAGTCACAGCAATGGTGACAAAGGAAAAGCAAATTACATCATTTACCTGGATTTGTGTTTGGCACTGTCCCACGTGACATCCTGGTCTCTAATTCAGAAGGATGGGGATTTGATGGATGGAGCTCTCAGTGGAGAAGGAACAGGCTGGATGGGAACATTCCAAGAGTTGTGATCCATGGCTTGAAGTCCACATGGAGACATGAGTGGTGTCCTCAGAGAGCGATGAGGATGGATGGGGAATGTGGGATGGATGTGGGATGGATGTGGGATGGATGTGGGGATGGATGTGGGGATGGATGTGGGGATGGATGTGGGATGGATGTGGGATGGATGTTGGGATGGATTTGGGGATGGATGTGGGATGGATATGGGGATGGATGCAGGGTGGATGCAGGATGGATGTGGGATGGATGTGGGATGGATGTGGGATGGATGTGGGATGGATGTGGGATGAATGTGGGGATGGATGTGGGGATGGATGTGGGATGGATGTGGGGATGGATATGGGATGGATGTGGGATGGATGTGGGATGGATATGGGGATGGGTGTGGGATGGATGTGGGGATGGATGAGGGATGGATATGGGGATGGATGAGGGATGGATGTGGGGATGGATGCAGGATGGATGAGGGATGGATGTGGGATGGATGTGGGCAAGGGGCTGGGCCACCTCTTTCTGCCTGGGTGACAGGAGGTGAGGGCAGAAATTCAAGCAAAGCTGCCCAGGGTGCTGAGGAACCCCTGAGAGAGCTCCACCAGGCCTGGGCTGGGCTCTTCTTTCTTCCAGGGGTGGGGAATTTTGCCCCCTTGTCGTGGGCCTTGTTGGTGCCTCTGTGTGGGGCAGTTTCTGGCACAGCTGTACTCAAACCACTTCAGCTGCTCCCTTGTTGCCTGCTGCAACAAAAGGATGATGCCATAGTTTCACTGAACCCTGCTGCTGGTGTAGAAACTGTTTCTCTAATCTTTTAGCTGCCCTGGCTTTTCCTTTTTTTTTTTTTTTTTAATTTTTTTTTTAATTTTTTTTTTAATTTTTTTTTTAATTTTTTTTAATTTTTTTTTTTTTAATTTTTTTCTTAATGCAGCCTTATTCAAACAGGTTGGCTGCTGACAACTGAGTTCCTGATGGCAAAGGCAGATAAAAATATATATATATATATATAAAAATATATTAAAAAAATATATATATATATAAAATATATATATGAATCATATATATATGATGAATTAATGCTTTTCTGCCATGGCAGGCTGTACCACTTATCAGGCCTTCAATGGGAGCACTGGCCCAGCTCTCTTCCCAGGTGCACACTAATGGATTTCTCCTCTATTATCCCTTTGGATCAGACACAGGTGGACACCAAGGCCTCCTCCTTGTCTGTTGAAAAAGGTGGAGGCTGTTGGCAGGGTGATTATATCTAATTACATCCCGGTTAATTATCAGCCAGCAATAATTACTGCAGAGCTGCTCTCCTCCAGAGCTAGGTGCATCTTCCAGATGTCCCAGCCTGGGCTCCATGGGGTGCTTCTAGGAGAACTTTTGGGGGGATGTTTGGACCCAGCAGAGGTTGTGGAGCCCCAGGGAGAGCTTACTGGGATGGGTTGCTCCTTACTGGTTATACTGGTCAGACAACAGCCACCTCCTGGGTGTGTGGGGAAGATGGAGTGTGTGGGCACTCCATGGGGTGCTTCCAGGAGAACTTTTGGGGGGATGTTGGGACCCAGCAGAGGTTGTGGAGCCCCAGGGAGAGCTCACTGGGATGGGTTGCTCCTTACTGGTTATACTGGTCAGACAACAGCCACCTCCTGGGTGTGTGGGGAAGATGCAAGAAGGAAAATGTCCCCTTGGCCACCACTCAGTTTCTTGGGATGCCCCAAAGCCACAAATCCCCGAAGGTTTTCCCAGCAGGGTCCTAACCTGGGGCTCAGCTCCCTCCTCAAGCCACAGAAAACTTCTTGATGCCCAAATTCTTGCCCTGGTTTTGCTGCCAGAGCTGAGAGGATTCTGGGGTCTCCTGGTGACACTTGCTGGGTGACAGCTGGGAGGGAGTTTCAGGGTGTTCCTTGGGCAAAATCTCAGCAGGGAAGGAAGGGAGGTCATTGACATTAAGAAGAGCTGTGCCCACCCCTGCTGCAGCTGATGAGAGCTGAGCCAAACTTTTCTGCTCTTAAACACCCCTGAAATTGCCACTTTTTTTTCAAATCCACTCGTTTCTCTCTGAATTATGACACAGCCAAGTAGGCTTGCTGCTTCCTAGCAGTGTAACCCCACCTGCCTCTGCAGTCTTTATAATAATAATATTATTATAATATTATTATTATGATAATCTATCAACCTATTTTTAATTTTTAATTTCTTCTTTTTCCTTTTTGCTTTCTTCTTTTTCTTTTTTTCTCCTTTTTTCTTTTTGCTTTCTTCTTTTTCCTTTTTTTTCTCCTTTCTCCTTTTTGCTTTCTTCTTTTTCTTTTTTTCTCCTTTTTTCTTTTTGCTTTCTTCTTTTTCCTTTTTTTTCTCCTTTCTCCTTTCTCCTTTCTCCTTTCTCCTTTCTCCTTTCTCCTTTCTCCTTTCTCCTTTCTCCTTTCTCCTTTCTCCTTTTTTCTTTCTTCATTTTCCTTTTTTCTCCTTTTTTCTTTTTTTTCTTTTTTCTTTCTTCTTTTTCCTTTTTTTTCCTCCTTTTTTCTTTTTCTTTTTGCTTTCTTTATTTTCCTTTTTTTCCTCCTTTTTTCTTTTTTCTTCTTTTTCCTTTTTTTCTCCTTTTTTCTTTTTTCTTTTTCCTTTTTTCTTTCTCCTTTTTTCTTTTTTCTTTTTCCTTTTTTCTTTCTTCTTTTTCCTTTTTTTTCCTCCTTTTTTCTTTTTTTCTATTTTTTTCTTTTTTTTTCTTTTTCTTCTTTCCCAATCTCTCAGCACCCAGGGCTGTCCAGTTCATCAAGATGCAAGAGGAACAAGCAAGAGCCCATCAAGGTCAGGGAGGGAAGAATCTTTCCCTAAATTCACTCCAAAACAGCTGTGGTTCCCAGGGGCATCCACTACCAGCCCTGTGCCTCCCAGGGACAATTTCCCTCTGTTTTATTGTAGTTAAAACACCACCATTTCCCTTTATTCCATATTTTCCTGAGGTTTCAGCAGCCCTGGGTGCCTATCCCTATTTTTAATCCTCTTTTTTTTTTTTTTTTTTGAGGGATCTGGAGCTGCCCCTGAGTGGCAGACTGGAAGGTGAATGAATTAAATGAATTAAATGAATAAAGCATGAATTAAATCTGCATTCTGCCAGAACAATGCTGCAGAGGATGGATGTGTCCTGGAGCCACCCAGCATCCTGGTGATAATTTCAACAGAATTAATTTTCCCAAAATGAAAAAAAAACCCAAAAAAACCAACAGCACAGAAAGAATGAGGCAAATTACCAACACTAATCAGTCTCCCTCTCTCTCTTCCCTTTCCCCTTGTATGATAATTATGATAATTAACAAGCTAACAAGCTTCTAGTAAAAACAGTTCCAGCATTTCAATGTATAATTAATATTTACATCCATAACAAGTTGTCATTTATGGTGCATGTTGATTTTCATGGTTGGTTTGTTTTTTTTTTCCCCAAAAGAAACTCCTAAAAGGAAAAATCCATTGAGAAGGTGCCCTAAAAACCCACCCTAATTTCAAAAACCTTGTCCTTATTTGCCATTGATTTATGCAGGGATATGCAAGGGTTTTAACATCCAGGCTTTTTTTACACATTATGAGTGCAAACCTGTAAACTAATGCAAATTTCCTTATTTTCTTCACCCAAGAAAAGGCCAGGAATCCACCAGCATCCTCCAAGTCAGACAAGAGGAGCACCCATAAGGTGGATGCACTTTTGTTCCTTACACATAAGCTTTGTATCATGATTTATTGACCTGTGAAGCCAAGTCCATCATTTAACCCACCTTTAACCCAGCAAACTCTGCTGTTTCCTGTTCCAGCTTTTCTCCAGGCAAGCTGGATCTGTAATTTTCCACCTGCTGGAAGAGCAGGAGGCAAAGACTTCACTGGAACAGGTTGAGATTTCTCAGGGCAGGGTGGAAGCTCAGATGTCCCAGCAGTGATGGGCAAGAGAGAGGGAAGAGCCAACAGCCACATTTCTTGGGAATATAAAAGCATCACCCCAATGCAGCTGGATAAACAAAAAACCCCTTGAAGTTGGAGCTTCTGCTTTCCAGCTGAAAGATTTTATGTTCTGAAGAAGAAGAAGGGTTTTATCTCCAGGGCAGGTGCTGTCTGAGCTCCTCTGAACCCATCCATAGGTAAGAGCTCTACTCACAGCCTGTGGCAAATGGGTGTCCTCAAACTCCCCAGCATGATGGCACTTTAAAGGAGTAACTGAGGGAGGCAGAAAAAGGGTTTACATGGCATCAAAAAATAGGTTAAATGATGTATCAAATATCTAGAGAGGTAGAGAGGGGAGGAGCCATGGGAGATACCATCAAGAAAAATTCTGGGAAGACTTGGTGTCCTTCTTTTTTAATATTTGACCCCAAACCATCCGTTCTTTGGCCAGCAGGGTTTCAGGTCTTGTCTTCCCCACAAGTGTAACACCCAAAATTTCAGGAGTAGCACAGGCTGGGGGGTGAAGGGCTTTTCAGGGCTGCTGCTGCTGCTGCCTTGGGCTGGGAGCCAGCTCATCCTCTGGCTCTTCCCAGAGGAGACAGCATCCCATGCTCCCAGGTAGCTGCTTGGTGGGAGGGTTGGGAATGGGGAACAAAGGGAAGAAAAAGGGAGGGAAGACACACCTGGAAAACTAAGGTGGGCTTTGAGTTTCTCTATGGAAAAGAAAAGGAAAAGCACTGTAAATATCTCCAGCCCAGAGAGAAATTCATAGAGAGCTTCAGCAGGGAGTCACCACTTGGCTTTTAATTTGGAACCAAAGGCAGATTTCTATGAAAGGGAAGTTGGACCTGAATTCTGGCTTTTCTTTCTTTGCTTGATGAAATGAAACACGTGGCCTGGTTACACAGGCAGGTCCAGAGAACCTGAATCCCTGAAAACAATCCATTAAATCAGCTGCTCACATCCCAGCTGTGGAGGTGTGGATAAGCATCCATCTACACCATGCCATGGTTTTGTACAGTGTTTCATGAGGAAAAAAAAAAAAAAAAAAGAAAGAGTCATGAACTTGTGCTTCTTCCAAACTACTGTGCAGAAAGATCCCTGCCAAATGTTGAGAGTGGAGTCATTTCCCAAGTGACTGGCAAATTCTGAATGAATCCTCTACAAAGAATTCCCTGCATCATCAGTGACACCCACCCTGGGTGGATGCTTGCCCAAAATTGATAGAACATGCCTAAAATGTCAGAATAGAATTAGGGCTTGTGTACAAAGCTACAAGACTCCTTCCAAGCTCTGCCTTCTGTAGTTATTTCAGGCCTGAAGCACTTGGCCATGATGACATGGAGAAAAAAGTGGTGTAGAGAGGGTGCTCAGCAGCTGTTGAACCACACATCTGATGAATGAGGGCAAAATAATGACCCAGGAGATTTAGATTTCTTCCACAAAGCATTTCACCTGGTACCATATGGCATTTTAATTAAGAAAGTAGGACACTGCGAGATAAAAGCTCTCAGATTAAATTTATTAAAAAAATAACTGATAAATTTAAGTTAAATTTATCATATGCATTTATAATTTATATCATGATAAATTTAAATTAAAAAATTAACTGATAGTTCTCTTAAGTGCAACTAGACATGGGAAATCTTTATCATTGCTGTCAATCTCCAGTAAGAGGGAGTGACTTTCTACACATGATGTGTATTTATACATATATCTATTTATACATATATCTCTATATCATTGGGGAAAAATTAGTTACAACATTGCAGGTGGCACAGGACAACAATCTTCTATTTATCTATCTGCAAATTAAGAATTATAGTAGAAGTTAAGTAGTTCAGGTGGCCCTGTTAAGCCATAAAATAATGTGGTGTACTGGAATTTCTCTTTTCCTGTGAAAATGGAAGCATTTATCTGCTGAAGAGCCAGTCACTTACTGATCCAAGAGGGGAAATATTTAGAGGTTGCTTAGGGGAGGAAATGGCTGAGCAGGGTACAGCTACACAGAGGGAAATTAATAACAAAAAAGCAAAGGAGCCTGATGCAAAAGGAGGAAATAGAGACCTATTTTTCTTGCAGGAATTTCAGTTGAACCAGGGAGGCCTTTAAAGACTGAGAGGAGAAGTCTACCCAGACCTGATTCTACATCATAGACTTAGAATATCAGGTTGGAAGGGATGGAAGCTTTTAATTTTATTGTGATATGTATAGGTGTGATTATATATGTGAGATGGAAACTACCAGCTGGAAAAAGAAGTTGAATTAACTTAGAGAGCTTCCCACTTTTCCCACCCTTCAGAAGGATGAGAAATAAAACCAGAATGGAGGTGTTTGAACGTGTTTCTTATTTTTTCAGCTCTTTCTCTCCTGTCCAGCAGTCTGTAAACCTATGTCAGAGTGCCATGCAAAACCTGTCTGTGCTCTTTCTGGTTCTGTCCATGGCCCCAGAGTATCCCTAAGGATGCAGCTTTGGGAAGGGCTGGATGTGCAGAAGTCCCAGTGCCAAGGCAAATCCCCTTCCTGAGAGCCAGGAGGCCCTGGGTGGTGAGACCCCATGTGGGAAAATCCTTGGTTAGAAGTTGGCACTGCCACAAAATCAAAGGTGCCAGGATTTCTCACAGGGGGGGAGGCTTTGCTTCTTCCTGGGTGGTGAAGGAAAAATTTGGCATGGTTTTTATCCTACCCTTGGAGGATGCCTGCAACAAAGCTTCACTTACTTTATCCTTAGCACAGGCAGCTCAGTTTTACCAGGAGAAAGGAGAGCCCTGGGTGCTTTATTCTGTATTATCCTGTACAGTTCAGATTTTTTTGATGATCTGGGTTCAGGCCATGGGGACTTAGGAAACAAGGACTCAGATATTAAAGTGAAAAGCCATCACTCCTCTGCATATCCCAGTTTTCCAAGGGTCCCTGATTGACTGAATGTGTTTTAAGAGTACAGAAGGAAACAAATCTGTTCACACAACAAATAAATCTTACACTTCAGGTGCACAATAGGAAATATTTTTTCACTGAGAGGGTTGTCAGGCACTGAAATGGCCCAGGACTGTGGTGGAGTCACCATCCCTGGGGGCATTTAACAGGCATTTGGAGCTGGTCCTGAGGGATATGGGTTAGGAGTTGGATGATGGTCACAGGTTGGACTGGATGAGCTTGGAGGTCTCTTCCAACCTGAAACATTCTGGGATTCTGTGAAGAACCAAGAAACTGTCTCTCTTTAGTCAGTCATCCTTTTTTAAGTTTCCTTAGATCATAATTGGATATTTTTCCAGATTCTGGAATTCAGAGGAATTTCCAAACAGTCCCTCTTTTGTGAAGCTGAGAGCTGCTAAATTAAAAAAAGGACCAAGCAGAGATACAATTCTTTGAAGCAGAAATCCTGTTGTACCAGCAACTCTTTCTAAGGAACCCTATAACAAACTATGCTATATTTTCATATATATGTATTTCTATATATTTCTATATATTTCTATATATTTCTATATGCCTATAGGCTATCTTTTATGTGAAATTAGACTCTGAATGTATGAATACTGTGACCTATCAATGTGTCTCGTTGGGAATTTGGACCTCTGGCTGCATGCTTGCTACCCTGAGCCTCAGCCATCCCAAATGTGCAGGCCTGATTTGAGCTGATTTCCCCAAATCTGTTCATTTTTGCACTCTGAGTGTACACGTGGCCCTTAGCCATGTCCAAAAGCCCCACACATCCCAAGCAAACTCTCCCAAGAGAAGGAGTGCAGGGAGATGCCAGAGCCATCCAGGAGCTTTGCCTTAGCCAAGATGTGCCAGCATCTGAGTCAATAGGAAATTTGATTTATTTTTTGATCCCAGTAGGTAAGAATGTGCTTCTGTGGGGAGTAAGAGGAGATAATTCTCCACCACCACCCCCCCTCCTCCCTGACTATTTGTTTTCTCTCAGTTAAGTCTGTGAGGAAATCCTCTTGGTAAAGCCAGTTAATAAGATTAGATAAATGTCTTTGAAACCAAAATGCTGATATAAAAATCAGAACAACAGAGCACCAGCTGGCTTTTTTTTTTTTTTTTTTTGCTTTTTTTTTTCATTCAAATGCAGCTGGAATGTCACAGCCAGTAACACGCAGACTGGGAGTGATAATCAATAAGCAGTGAAACAAGAGCAAGATGCCTCTGGAGGAATTTTCCCTGGGTGAGAAAGATGGATTAACTCTAATTCTCAAGGCAACTGAACAAAAACCCCATTTGCCTAAATTCAGACATAATTTAAATAACTGCTCCAGAGAAATGTGACAGCCTGACAGAGCAGTGAAACCAGATCCTCCAGCCACAGCCATGGATGGTATTTAATGCTGGCACTTTTTTTTTTTTTTTTTTTTAATGCAAGTGGCTGCTGCCCTTTATAATAAGGAACATATATTGATAATGATTATATGTATAATGATTAATAATGATTAAAATGCTTAGTTAAGGACACCAGGTGAGGGAATGCTCTTGCTGACTCCATATGCTCTGTATACACAGAGGCACCCAGTTCTGGGCAGCTTATCCAGCAGGGTGCTGTGTACACAGAAACATTAACTACATCCCAAGATTGGGATCATTTATCTTATCCTCACATAGAGGGGGAAGGGTTTATCTCCCAAGCAGGCACACCTGCTCTGCTCTCCTTGTAAAACTTTACTCAGGGCACTACTAAAAGTGTTGCTGCTCCTCGCTCAAAGGCGCCGCAGGAGGAGGGGGATGGAGATGGAGCCCAGGGTGGGTGTTTGTCCCTCTGGAGCACCCAGCTCTGCAGCTGCACATCCTGAGCCCTCAGGGAACACCTGTCCTGGCTCAGGGCACTGGTGTGGGTGGCAGCAGCAGCTCCATGAGCTGTTCCCCTTCCCCAGGAGATGAGGGGTGGGTTAAAATCCAGCCGCGCAGGAGCCGCGCAAAGTTCTCCTCCCTGTTTCTTGTCCTCTGGGGTTCTCCTTCCTCTCCTTGTCTTCAGGGGTAAAGGAAGGGGAATTAAATTGGGGGATTTAATGAAGTTTGGGAATTTAATGGGAAGTGTTAATGTCATGAACTGAAAAAAAAAATTATATATATATATATATATATATCTCATTGACCCAGATTTCAGAGGAAGCCTGGAAATGTCTTTTTCTCAAGACAAAATTTGTGGTAGATATTAGGAAGAAATTCTTTAATTTGAGGGTGCTGAGCCCCTGTGCCAGGTTTCCCAGAGAAGCTGTGGCTGCCCCATCCCTGGCAGGGTCTCAGCCCAGGTTGGATGGGGCTTGGAGCACCCTGGGCTGGGGGAGGTGTCCCTGACCATGGGGTTGGGACTGGAGGAGCTTTGAGGTCCCTTCCAACCCAAACCATTCTGGGATTCTGTTTCAAACCCAAAGGGAGAACTCTGTGAGGGTGGCATCAAACCCATGTGGGTGAATGATCATGTCAAAAAGCATATTGGATTAATCAAAGATAATATAAACACTAGAAACTGGGACTGGCTTCTGGAAAAAAAAAAACACATTAGGGATGAGGAAGCCACCCAAGCCAGAATTATTACAGCTGATTTGACTTCTCGACCTTACCCAACAAAAGAAACCTAATAAATAAAGAAATCAGGCATTAAGTAGAATGCAAACCACAGAAAATGAGGCTCTCCTGAAGTTCAAGACATCACAAATGTTCTAGCACCACCTGAAATCCAGATGGAAGCTTCACCACCGGGCACTGTGAAAGGTGGAAGCTGAGGTGGGATGGCTACTGGGTGGCTAATGGGAAGGAAGCTGTGGACATGGAAGCCACCACATCCTAAAAAGCTGTAAACTAACAAAGGGAGTGATTAGGAGCCTGGAAAGAAAAGAACTGCACCAGGGGAAGCCACGCAAGCCGTGGCAATATTTTTAACACACATTTCAAGTGAGGATAGGGCAAGGGAGATAGTAAGTGCATGGCATTATTCCAGGAAAAAAAACCCCAAACTAACCCCTGTGTGCCTACTTAAGGAAGAAGAAGAGAAATTAAGATTTTTATTTATTAATTGACCATTGAATGACCAGGTAGAAATGGTTTGCAAAGGTAGATATGGGTTTAGTCTGCAGCATATGAAGTAAAGCCAGGGTTATTTCTGCTACATGGTCCCAGGGATGAGGAACTGGAATCAGAACAGGTGCAGGGAAAAGCTGCTGGGCATATCCAGGAAATAATCCACTTATTTGAGGAGGTGGAGCTTGTTTATCCCCTAATGTGAAGACTGAGAAAGGATCTGTGTCTTTCTGGATACATCTCAGTGATGTGCAGACATCAGACAGAGAGAGGAGGTGGCCAGCAAGGGGACAATAGTGGCACGAGGTCAAATTCTTATGAATGGGCTGTGACAAAAAGTGACAAGTTTCTAAGCAACCTGAGCAAGGTTCTGCTACAGCCATAGAGCAAACAGAAGAGTAGGAGAGGCAGATTATTGCTGGTATTTGACAGAAAAAAGAGATAGTGTGCAACTTGGCTGGCTGGAACAGCAGCACCCAGCACCTAGGAGGCCCCTTCTAGAGTCACCCTTGCCATTTCTAAATGCTTTTTACTAATTGGAGGGGAAATGACAGGTACAAGGGTCAAACTCAGGAGCTTTGGAAAATCTGGATAAAAAACACCTGAATAAATAGAACTGCTATCAGGCCAGTCTGGAAAAGTCAAAAGGAAACGATGGCTTCCTCTGGGTTGTTAACATCTGCAGTCCCTGCCATGCACCAAGGGTGAATCCCCCCCATTCCAGCCCCAGTGATGTCCCCCCCATGCTCACCCCCTGTTTCCTAGGAGTCTGCAGCCCCCCCAGCAGAGATGCTTCCATCCTGCATCCTGGTTTTCTCCCAGAGAGCAGCACAGAATTAGCAGAGCTGGAAGGGACCTCCAGAAATCACCCAGTCCAACCTTCCCATTAAAGCAGCATCACCTGGAGCACATCAGGGTGCACCCAGGGGGGGGTGAATATCTCCAGGGGACCCCACAACCTACCTGGGCAGCCTGTGCCTTGTCACTCTTAGGGTAAAAAAGTTTTTTCTTATGTAGAAATAGAACTTTCTATGTTCCAGTTTGTGCCCCTTGCCCCTCATCCTGTCCCTGGGAACTGCTGAGAAGGGTCCAGCTCCATCTTCCTTGCACCCACCCTTTAGATACTTTAATAAGTATCTAAATACATGAATACATTAATATGTCTAATGACATTAATAAGATCTTCCCTCAACCTTCTTTTCTCCAGGGTAGAATCCCAGCTTTTCCAGCCTTTCCTCCTAACAGAAATGCTCCAACCTGCCAGTCATCTTTGTTGCCCTCTCTCCAGGAGTTCCCTGTCTCCTGCACCTTGCCTGAATGTCACTGAAAATGAATTATCAAAATATCCCAAGCAGAGCACTGACACAGCCCCTGTTAAATGAACCTCTGTGAACCAGGTAGCTGTATTTCCAGAGGTGGTTGCTGACTCCTGCTCTGTAGCATCACCCAGTAAAACTCAGAAACCCAGCTCAGTACAATTTATCATCTCCCTGAAGACATCCAGCCACAGCCAGGCTGCAAATAAAATAAATAAAATGCAGTTGTAATGCTCAGGCCCTTCTCCTGAGGTCAGTAATGTCTCTTTCATACATTAACTTGGTTTAAAGTAGGGGATGCTAAGAATTTCTACTGGGCACCCCCTTGTAATTAGCTGGCCCTGATAGTCAACCAAAAAGAAAATAACCCAACAATAACCCATAACCCAACAATAGCCCTCCCTCCCTGGTGTTTTACATATGCAAATCACATGGGAGACTTCTGCCAAAAAAAAAAAAAAAAAAGAAAAAAAAAAAAAGGAAGGTTACAAATCAGGTTAAATTGCCCAGTATTGCAGTATTCCTAGCATGAATAATAGACTGTAAATAAATAAACACCAGTGGTGGATGGTAAAGCTTCAGAGCTCACAATGTGATTCCTCATGTCAAACAACTACTTATTAATCTGAACAGAAATTACCAGCCAAGGGGAAGATAATTGTGGAGCAGCTCTGCCTGTCCTGGTCCCAGAGCCCAGGTGCTGGGCCACATCTGCCCCTGAGGAGAGCCCAGGGACCATAATTCTTCCCCAGCAAACACCCTGTCCCCCTTTGCCAGCAGAAGCCTCAGGAGGCCAGAGAAATGCCATCAATTTGGTGGCCATCAGTTCTGTAATCATCCCCCAGCCACCTCCCCAGGGATGTATTCAGTATCAGGTGCATTTCTCAACCAAATAAATATTCCAGACTTCAGTGGGAATACCCCATTAAAAGAGACACCATCATGCTGCACAGAATGCTATAAATCAGAGCTTGGGTAGAACAGGGCAGGCAGGAGCAGCAATTTCTCTCCCTTGCCACGCTTTCCCCTCCCTCCTGAAGGAAAAATATTTGTAAAGGAAGCAGAAAAATTGCTTCCCTGCAGCAATGCCTGTCCCTCCAAAGCTGACACTTTCCCTGCTGAGCCAAGGCAGGGTCAAGAAATAAGGGCAGAGAGGGAGAACCAGAGGACATTTCCAGTTCAGAGCGTGGGGCTGGAGAGGTGAGCTGGGTTTGGTTTCTCTCTCCTCCTCCTCCCTCTTTTTCCCCTCCCTTTTCCCTCACCTCCTCTCTCCTTACTCCCTCCCTTTGGCACTCTATAAACCAGAGGGCAGGGCATCCAGCTGCTTCCACAGCAGAACAATGTTTGGGCAGAGTCCATGTTGACACAAGTGCATTATATCCTGAAGGGTCAACTGCAGGGATCATTTTTTTTTATATCTTTTTTTTCCCCTTTTTGTTACTTTTTCTTTACCAACTGCGTAGAACTGACCTTCCCCTTCTGCACAGTTGCCATTGGTCTGACATTTATGAGCTCATCTAGCTGTCATCTCCTATCACTTTATTACCCTGCCAGCTTAAGAATATTATTATATTCCCATTTAAAAAATATAAAAATTTGAAACCCTCCCCTTCCTTAACGCTTAAGAAAAAGTTACACCTAGAAGCTGCACGTAGGACTGGTCCAAGATCTCCTTCTCCCACCTTGGGCTTTTTTTAATCTCAGCTGAAGGTCCAGCACCAACCCACAGCACATCAGCCCATGGTCCAAATATTGGCTGATTGGTGCCTCCCTTGTGCACTGAAGAGCTTCCCAAGGACTTGGCATGCACAGACCTCCTCTCCACACCACACCTCAGTTTCTTGGTCCTCTGGGGCTTAGAGTTTGAGAAGGATTTTCATAAATGCAGCATCCTGCAGCTCTGGAGGGGCAAAACAGCTTCATTCACTTTTGATTTCCTTTTCCAATGGGATCTCTCCAAAAAGCAGCATAAGAAACTTCAGAAACACACCCTGTGCCCCCCACTCCTAAATTCTGACTCCATGTCAACAGTTCCAGGCACCTCAGATAGAAAACAACCAAAGAAATCAAGGGAAAGTTGTGGTTTTTTTTTTTTTTAGAGAAACTTCCACCACTCCTTTCTCCACACCAAGTCTTTGTGCCTTCCCTCTCCTCCAAAACACAATACTGGGGAATCTCAGAGTTTCTGAAGTGGCAGGGTAGACACTGTACTCCTGTTTCATTGAGTGCTGGCTGAAAACAGCTGTATGTTCCCTATAAAACATGTTTACATAGCAAATGTACTTCCTGTAGACACAAAGAAATGTTAATGAATAACCAAGCCTGCATTTCCAATTTTGCAGGACTGTGGGAAGGATCAGTGCATGACAAAATAGTTAATAGTTCACCCACTTTCTGGCACATGAAATCTGTTACTACAACTAATCCCTTACAGAGAAAAGAAAACATGGAAAACAAACTGGGGCTGGCTGCTTCTATTACACTTTTTTTTTCTCTTTTTTTCTTTTTCTTTTTTTTTTTTTCTGTAGAGAAGCTGTGAGATGCATATACATGGGAGAGGAACAGAGGAGGTATTCAGCAGAGAATGCCAGAAGGCATGGGACTCCTTTTTGTAGGCAAGGCTCTTGGCTCTAATTGTATATATTGTCTTGGATTCTCACCTTTAGAAAAAAAAAAAACCAACAAAAAAAAGCCAGTTTGATCTCACATGGTATTCACTCCCCATATTTACATCCTATTGCCTGGGGCCCAGGGAAGGCAAACAACAGGAATTTTCCTTTCAGTGAGTTTCTGGATGAAAATCTGTATGGCTCAAACTCACAGATCTCCATTTATCCCTGAGAATTTTGAATATTTCAAAAAGCAAAAATCAGGTGATCTCACTTACAGCATCACCCTTGAAAAAAGCCTCAGATCAAAACTTTTTTTTTTGTGTTTTTCTGAAACACAAAAAGGTGGAAAGCATTAAAAATATGGCATATAGCTGGGAATTCCCAGACAAGATCCTCACTTTCCTGCAAAATAAGCCACTATATTAATTAGGCAATTTTATCTGAAGCACATAGCTCTTTTTTTTTCCAGTTCCCTGACAATACCCAAGCCTGAAAAAGCAGCAGAGAGAGGAACCCATCCACATCAAGGGAAACCCAAGCAGCATGGGGCAGATTCTTCATGGAGTAAAGGATCTGCACTGAAAAGCAGATGGGACAGGCCCAGTTTACACCAGCCAGGAATCTGCTCCACATCTGCAGCCCAAGATGTGGAAAGATGAAGATGAAGAAAAGATGAAGAAAAGGTGATACCCACCATGCATGGAGCAGCTGCACCAATGCAACCTTAAGGAAAAAAAAAAAAAAGAATAAAAATGCTGGGGATGTTCCAGCATCTCTACACAAGATTTTATAGCATAGAAAAATGACTTGATATGAAGGAAAATCTTGCTTCCCTGCAAGCTCTCTGCCTGGTTTGAAAGTGCTCCTGGGGACAAGGTTTTCAAAGGCCACCCAACAAGCCATGCTCAACACTATCTGCTTTGCAGGGTGGCATATGAGCAGCACATTTCAGCCTCAACAGGCTGAAAAAGCATTACCACAGCAATAAGACCTCAGCAATTTTCTGAGTAAACACATTCCCTGGCTACTATTATTTCTATTATTATTTTTTTCCCCAAAAGATGTATTTTGAGGAAAGATTTGTTTGGGCTATCGCAGCAATTAGCACAGGATAATCTGGATTTTTTTTTTCTTTTAGGGATGTCAATACGTGCTTGTTTTGTAATAAATAAAAAATAAGTGATATAAACTATTAAATTAAAAAAAATTCATCCTCTTAAGCTATCTGGAGAGAGGGGGAGTTGATAAAATTCTGTCAGATTTGGAAAGTCCTCAGCGAATGTGACCAATCTCTAATTATTAAAATGTTTGCAAAACATATTCTCAGAGATAATTTCTCTGCAAGTGACCTGAGAGAAATAAGGAAGGGGCAAAGTTTCAGCAGAAGGGACAGGCAAAATTAAAGCTGCATATAACAGGGCTGAGGGAACCAGAAGAAAATTTGATTTCCTGAGACACATTCTGAGTTGAGAAGTCAGAAAGTAAATGTCAGGCTGCAAATTTTGAATTACCAAACACTGCCACCATGTGTTCACCTCACAGACAATCTGCCCCCTTGAAAATGAGATGATCAGCACCAAAAGATCCAAGAAAATTAAATTTGTTGCTTTCTTACAGAAAATGCTTCAAGTGATTTAAACCCCCTTAGTAAAATTTCTTATTTAAGAATTATTTAATTCTTAAATTATTATTTAAGAATAATTTAAGATTATTATTTATTATTATTTAAGAATTATTTATTATTTAAGAATTATTTAATAATTAATTGTTTAAGAATTATTTAATAATTTAAAATTTTTTAAACCACCTTAGTAAATTTCTGATTCATCTGGAGGGTCCCCAGCAGGTATGAAAATCCAGAAATGTTCACACAACCACAATTATTTCAGGGATAGATTTTCTTCACTCAAATATATGAAAAGAAGCATTCATACAATGATGGAGCCAAGAGATTTAGGTGGTTCCTACAGCATGAATTTTCTCCAGTTCTAATGTGAGCAGCACAGAAGCTCTACTCTCACTTCAAAACTTCATCCACTGCAATTTGAATGAAGAGCAAATTATTAGTATTTAATAATATTATTATTTAATATGACCTCTGATCTGGAAGCTCCCCTTGAGGTGGGAGGCAGAAAGGGGAACTCACTGAAAAGTTAAAATGCTGAGAGCTTCTTCTCTTCCCATTCACATGCAGAGAAGATGAAGGGGAATTCATATGTTTTACCCCAAAAGGTGATTTTCTTCCAAGTTTTCAAAACTTCTGTCAAAAACTCTTTGAGTTGGGATGCCCAACACTAGCTTGGAAGATTGGAAAAAACATTAAAAGCAAATTCTGAGCTATTTTAATTACTACAGACAGGTATAGATGTAAATTGATTAACTGAGCCTGAAGAACTGACTGCAGAATCATCACCCTTCCAGCAGCATTATCCAGGAAAACAGAATTTTTCAACCACTTTCCTCAGAAGATGTTGCAGATTCCACATCTTTGTTTGCACAGATTAACTGAGTGGATATGAGCTCCAGAAAAATACAGAGCTCAGGGAAAAAGGCCAACAATTAAAAGAGGCAAAAGTGATACTTGGATGAGATACCACACTTGCAAAAAAACCCACATTCTTTGGTACAATTCAAGATGTTTGAAATTTTAAGAATGAAAGAATTTTGGAAAAAAAAGACTACATGAATGCCTAATGGATGACTACAGAGTTTTGGACAGCTCAGCTCCAGAAGGAATTTCTTTCAGGACAACAAAAATCAGAACATTCCCATTTAAGTGTGTTTTGTCAGCATTACTCATGTATTCAACCACTGGATGTCTTTGATTATTTTTTTTTTTTTTTTTGCTCTCAAGAAAACTGAGCTCAGCTCCAGAAGGAATTTCTTTCAGGACAACAAAAATCAGAACATTCCCATTTAAATGTGTTTTGTCAGCATTACTCATGTATTCAACCACTGGATGTCTTTGATTATTTTTATTTTTTTTTTTTTTTTTTGCTCTCAAGAAAACTGAGTGTTCAGATTTTAATATCCTAAAACTCAAAATTCCTCCAACCAGATGGCAAAGACAAATAAGTGGGGAAGTCACTGATAAAGGACAAAAGCTGTGATCTTTACCATGTCTTGTGCTGCTCATTCTCAGTGCAGGACATGCAGTTATTCTGCAGCTCAATTCTGCAAATCTCTGAACAGCAGGAAGGAACAATAAGCCCTGCATGCAGCTCTCCTGGCAAATGACAGCATTCAGTCAGAAAAAATTGGATTGTCCCAGTCTGTTGCAGATTTGTCTGACAATGGATGGTAGCAGCATTCCCATCAGAGAGCTTTGGGGCTGGGAGAAACAAACTGGAAAAATCAGCACTGCCAGAATGTCTGGAAGTCCATCCTGTTTCTTATTGCAGGTTTAAAAGGAGTAAATCACATCCAGGGCACTAAAAAGTAAAGGAGAAACTGGTTGGGCAAAAGCATGTGAGAAGAGCATGCAAAATAATTTTAGCAAATTTTAAATACAGGCACAAAAGTCAAACTTCTGCTGTTGAACAGAAACATTTATGCTCCAGGAGGTGCTTCTCAGTACATGAACACACTTTGAAAAGGAGAAAGTGTCTCACCTATTTATGTACCTTAAAACCATGGCTCTGTGTTTTAATTTCTTGATCTCCTTTCTACAGTAAAAAAGGATTTTTTTTTCTCTCACAATACTTACCACCCACCCCCTTACAATAATTGTTACCATCAAAGCTTGTATCAGCAAAGCAAGGTACCAAGCTACACTCAGCACAAGTTCACACTTCTGAGTAAAAGAATGGGTACAAACTAAACCTTCAAAAATTTAAATAAGATTTGCCAACTCTGATGTTAAAAAAAGCTGAAATTTCAGGCTGTGGCTCATACACAGCATTTTATTTATGATTCTTTATTCCTAGTTTTAATCTTGTCTATCTGGTTCACACTTGTTTGTATCATTTGGTTCCACAGTAACAAAAAAACCTTGGAAAGTGACACAGCTGAGTTTCAAACTCACACAGTGCATGGAAGTGCAAGGAAGCAATCTGATTTTAGTTTATTTATTTTTTTATTTTATTTTTAGTTTATTTCTGGGGTTGGACCAGATGATCCTTGAGATCTCTTCCAACCTGACATTCTATGGTTCTGTGATTCTATCCATGCCCCAGCACTAAATAAACAGAACCAGGAATTCTCTCACTATGGTTTCCACTTAAGAAACACTGCAAAGAATCTGAATAAAATTTAATTTGGATCTCTAATCCTTTGTAGAGCCAAACATTCTCCAGACATCACCCTCTGGTTTTACTCTCCATAGGAGAAAGCAAATGGAGAGAGACTGGGGGGTTTCTGTGAATCCATTCTGATGAATTCCTTTGAAATGTTGCTCTCTGGGGAGGAGGAAGGGGGAGAATTTTTGTGAAGAAAATACAATTATTCACATGAATGTTGTGTAACAAGAGGATGATGTTTTGAGCCACGATGTATCTGTGTCTGCAAGCACATGGATGTGAGTTCACAATTAATCTGCATGAAATTAAATTAAAAAAAAGCACATATTGTGCTAAAGTTATCCCACCTCACCCCCTTGAAATCTGGGTGGCTACCAAGCCAACAAGTGGCTACCAAGTTACTAACTCTACCTCAGTGCAAGATCTGACTCTGTTTTGAGCTAATAACAACAACCACAGCTGCCAGTGAGCACTATTTAAGTTAAATATTCATAATTTATTAACCTGTTGATGACAATGTCTGACATTATTTCCAGTGCATTTCGAAGTAAAAAATTACTTTTTGGATTTAAAAAATTTCTTAGATATTTTCTGTATAATAGAAAACTATCCAAAAAATCCAAACCTACTCAAGCTACAAAACACATAATACTTAAAGCAGAACTTGCATCCTTGTGATTAAGCTCACAGTTAAGTCTCTTTCACTGGGTTTGACAAAGGATTCTTTAGAAGTTTGGTCATTGAACTCCAGTCTCAACAGCAATCTTCCAATAAAAAGACTGAAACTGGCACCCAAAATTTGACAGCAACAAAGTTTTTCTTTGAGTTTGACTTGTCATAATTGAGAGCTCCAGAATTCTTAAGATACAACAATGTCCAAATAATCTTAATCCCACTTCATTTATGTAGCCAGTGTCATTAACATCAGCTTTCTTTCACTGATTTTCCTGATTTTCATCAGAACTTTGTTTGTAAGCTCCATGGTTTCATCCCACTTGTTTTTCTCAGGGCTTGTGTATGTCACCAAGTTCTCAGTATACTGCAAGATTGACTTCAAAAACCTAGGAGAAATAAAACTAAAGATGAAAATTTCACTAGAAGATTTTAAAAGAAATAAAGAAGAATATCTCAGTGCTTGTTTTAAAGCTGGCTCCTCTCTCCAAATTCCAAAATCTCCTCAGGATGACCAACACATTGAGGTTTCTTCTGCTTCTGGAAGAGAATCACTCATTTTCACAATAAGAGATGATTTTGAGAAGTGCAACTCAAGACTGCCATGGAAAGAATGTGGTGGTAAAATGTGTGATAGAATTTTCCCTGAAATTTTGTCAGAATTTTCTCCTGGCTTATTTTTCTTTCCCAAATATTTCACAATACCTGTGATATCCAAACAGCTGTTAATTGATACACAAGGATTAAAAGGACTAACATACCAAATACAGCTTCTATGTATTAATATTTTTGATCATGCTCTATCTATACTTAGGAAGAATGCAATAAAAATTAAAAATGAGAATAGCTGGACCACGTATTTTTAACTATTCTGGACTTTTTAACTAGTTCTGGAACTAATATTTTCTGAGATATAATGATCATTATAATGATACAAAGAAGGACAGCAATGTACTAAAAGTCATACTGCTCCTTTTTATATATTTCTCTACAGGACTTAGGTTACAGATGAAAAAGGCATGTGTACAGCTTCCTATTTCTACAAATTAAATCTTATATATCTTATATACTCACTTTAGATACTGCTGATAATCAAAAGGATTCTTCTGAGAAACCAGATGGATGTTAATGAGTTCCAAAGTAATTAACACTAAGATGAGACGTAACATTGGAGACAAAAACTTCATGCTAGAAATAAGCACAATTTTTTTTAATAAATAAGCCAAACCCAAATTAAATAGAAATAATTAACATAAAAAATTCTTTGGACTTCTGGATCCATCTCAAGTAGTTGGATATTACATAGTTTGTGTGAGGGGGAAAATATCAAAATATGAAATTTCTTCAGTAA
The DNA here is from genome assembly GCF_036169615.1 of Heliangelus exortis. NCBI lineage: Eukaryota > Metazoa > Chordata > Aves > Apodiformes > Trochilidae > Heliangelus > Heliangelus exortis. The sequence continues at coordinate 2,711,034 of NC_092424.1, read as the reverse complement.
AGGGCAAACATCAAAAATATAAATAAAACCTGTAAGTTATGAAATATCAAAAAGGAAAAAACCTATAATTATAATTCCAAAGGGAACCTTTGGCATCCATTACTCCATAGATAATGAGGCATAATTCAACTGAATTGCAAATCTGTATTGTCAGGTGTCAGTTTAAGCTATGTTTCCTAAATAAGGTGGTTAACATTTTTGGGAACATAACCTGGCCAAGAATATATTTATTATAATTATTTATAATTATAAATTTTTAGTTTATAATTATAATAATTATAAATAATTATATTTATTATTAATATATTTATTATTTTTCAGTTTTTAAAGGAGATTTATAAATCCCTGAAAAACACTTCTGAGTGAGGAAAAAAGATTAATGAAATACTAAACTATCTGTCTTCTACCTCTAAAGATGCTGACCCAGGTATAATGATAAAAAGCAACAGAAATTAAGTAGGTAGAATTTTGAAATCAGTTTTAATTGCTGTTTGATAAAACTTGAATGGCATTTACATCCTTAAGTAGGAAAAGCCATCAACTAAAAATTACAATCTACCATCTAAATGATACTTTCATGTGAAAACTTGTAATTTGCAGTAAATAATGTTTAAAGGACCCATTAAATTATTCTCCACTTGGATACAATATTATTTGGTGATGGAAACCTGGGTTGGCACTGAAATGGTTGCCAAGATCACACCAGCCCTGTTGACCTGAAGCTTCTAAACCAAGGCAGCCACTGTCTCATCAACCTAACCAGTAAATAAAAGTAAATAAAGTGAATAAAATAAAGAAAAAGCTCAGCCAACCTGTTCAACATCCTCAGGTAGTTCTGCCTCTGGCGAGAACGCAGAGTTTTGTTGATCCACTGGGTGTATCTCAGCTCGGTGCTGGCAGTAACCTGTTTGGACACTTGATGGCACTGTGTGCTTATTTTACGAAGTATCACCAAAATTTCCAGCACAGGTCGAGGAGAATAAAGTGTGCAAAGAGCCGTGTCACAAAGTTCAGCCAGCAGCCTCCAAAACAAGAAGAATCTTTAATTTCAGTCTTTTGTCACCTGGTTTTCACATTTTTCCTGTGTTTCATGTGCTGTATGGTTTGATTCTTAATGTTTTAACTTAAAAAGCCTAGAAAGAGCTCATGACTGCTAAAAAAAAAAATCAAGGATTTGTTCAGTGGTGATTGTGTGCTCTCTCACTTGACTGAGTATAAATGCTGGTGAGGAATATGTTACCCATTTCACATCTAAGAAAACAACCACAATAAACCAAAGTGCCTGGGCTGAAGTGATACACAGAACACAGCACATCACAGCAGGCTTGTGGTTGCAGCCTCCCACCATAGCTCAGTTCACAATAAATTCACATCTACCATACTAAAACTCACTCAAACAAATGGCATTAATTACTACCATTAGTGTGTGGTCTTTCTTAAGCAGCAGACTTAATATTCCATAAAATGCAGGTGGTGAGGCCATTGTTTTAATCAACACCACACCAGATTATGCTTTGTTAAAGCACTCAAAGATCTTTCTGCTGTTATATTTTCATCTGCTAACCTAATGTGTCTCACACACATCACTTGAAATGCTCTCTTCTTAATCTCCCCCAGGCCCAAATTATTTCTGAGACAGCAAAACACTAATGATTAAAAGTGATAAAGGCAGAAAACTCTCAACATGGTTTAAGATTTTAGTGCCTAGGCTTTTTCATAAATGAGAAAAGTGTAGATTGATGGGGAGGAAGCAGAAGGTCCTCATGCTACACAAGTAAAACAACAGCTAAAATCATCTTTGCACTGCCCTGCCCACACTTCATGGGTTTGATGGGTTTAGTTCCAACCTATTCATTCAGTCATGGGACTCCTGAGACTGCTCCAAGAGTGCCAATTAAAGTCAAATTGTTTTAATCATTATTGCAAGTAATTGGAACTAACAAACCTCCCAGCCTGACAACAAGAATATCAAGAGGTCTCCTATTCCAGGATCCTCATATTAAAGTATTTATACCAGAATTTCCTAGCAGCATAATACTATTTTAAATACCACACACAGCTTTGACACCAAGCACTTTAAAATTAATGTCTGATGTAGTTTTAATACATAAACCAGATAAAAAACAACTTAATCTAGTCAGTGCATAAATATTTAAAGTATTTTGGTTCTCCACTCTGAAATAAAACTATTTTTTCATGCTAATTTTCCAAGTAAAATCTCTACTCTAAAACATTTCCCAAATCTTAAGTGTCTCATCTCACTTTTGAAGATGATGCTGAGCTGCATTCTCCAGTTTTTTAGATTAAATCAGCAGCAGCAGCAGGAAAGTGCATGCAACACTTCAAGCATTGTTCTAAATAAAGGAAAATAAATAATTTTGAGATTCCTTGTGTTGGACTGCACGTGGAAACTCAGAGCAGCAGTGGGTAGAACTTGAAACTCACCTCTCTGTTAGGACACTACTGACTGGATCATCTGAACCACAGCAATTCTGGGGTATATATTGCTGCAACTGAGATATAATTTCAGATATAATCAAAAGTAAAGCACTAGCTTCAGCATTTCCTTGCAACCTTAAAAATGAAATGAAATAAAAAAAACAAACAGGATTTGAGATTATACAGTATAGTACTTATTATTCCTCAAATGGCACAGATCAAGATGCAATTATAAGAATGATTTTCTATTTACAGATAAATTCAACCTTTCCTTAGTCTCAGTTGACTTCTGAACCCCTCTTAATCCTCTGTTCATCCATAAAAATCATGAAGCATACTGAGTATGTGCCAGATACACTGAATTTTCACCTCTCAGCTCTAAACAAGTACAGCTTCCTCCAGTGATATTAGTAATGACTTTCTTTTTCAGAATAAGCAATTATTTTATGTTTTTCACCTGGTGAGCCATCTTGGTTTTGTTGTGATGGACTCAGTTTAGCTTCCTACCTGCCTCTTCAACATCTGTTCTGAAACAGAATATGGATTCACAAACACCTTTGTGAGTTTCAGAGGACTTCTCACTCCTTTCAAGTCAGCACCATTTATAGTTTCTGTAGTACCTGTGCTGATGTGTAGAGCAGAGGTTAAGCCAAAAAAAAAAACCAAAGAGGTCTTCTCACAACTCCTCTGGCATCTATCAGCTCCCTAAAGTATCTGAAGCAACATTTCACCACCTCAAATCCCATTCTTCACAATTATTTTGAGAACTACTTTTTTTTTTTTAATAGCAGATACAAACCCTTTCATTGTTTGAAAGTGCTCCTCAGGTACTCTTGGCAATTCAGGCCACAGGTGAATGCTCTGCATGCATTCCAGCACCTGAAAAATGTATCATGAAAAATAGTATGTAAAGTGTAGCCTTTGGCAGACAGGACAACATATTTTACTTTTATTATTGGGCACTCTAGAATAAAGCTCCAACAGGTAGTGAATTACTAACTTAGTAGTCATAACTGTGTAAGCTTGTGTCAGCTGTTAAGGTTTATGTTAGGGCAAAAACTCTTCTTGTACATTTTCATGCTAAAACATCATCTCAGTAAACTGAATTGCTATTCTTTCTTCCATTTTTAGTGTAAAACATTAACTAACATGACTTTTATAACAAAAAAAAAGTTAGAAAGCTGTCAAAAATGGAAAGTATTAAGGATATCTACTGCAATTTCCATTCAATAGAGGAACAGCTTCAGGCAGTCCCATCATTCATAAACTGATAGGCATGAACTACCATGACACTTAAAAGAAGATTTTGATGCTACAGAATTTTTATCTTTATAAAGATTCTTTATCTTTATCTTGCTACAGTTGGTTCTCCTACAACAAAAACTTAAGTTATAGACTAACCCAACAAGAGACACGATCAAAGAGCATGTTCCTGACACAAGAAAGCATGAGGAGATTAAGAAAAACTACAGAATAGCAAACATTTAGGTAAGAATAAAGTTATTCAGTGATTTAAAGTCCAAACAGCACCAGTGCACTAAATCACATCTCATTTAGCAACCCGAAATTCCCAAAGGTAAAATTAAAAAGATCCTTAAAAATAAAATAATAATAAAAAAAATATTAACTATTTAACATAACCAAAACATAAAGACAACAATCAGACTTGTTTGAAGGACTCACAGCTTTAAGGACTCCAATCTGAAGGGCTCAGCTGGAGGCACCTACCTGTTTCTTGAGTCTGGAGATTGGATGAAACCGAGAGTGGTAGCAACTTGCAGAGCTCATCAGAGCTTTTATGGCCACGTGCTCCTGATTTCCAAAATCATAAATAATATACAACACTTCCTTTAAACTGTCCTCATCATATGCAGACCAAGGTTTATACTAAATTTTTATGCAAGCCACCAAGAGTGCTGAAGTCAGTGAAGACTTCCAAATGTTTCAGGGCTGAAAGCAGTAATCAGCACAGTTGAGTGTTTTAAGCTTCATTTCTTTGACCCATTTTAATTATGAAACCTGACAAGGGCTGAGAGAAAAAGTTACCAAGCAGTCTCTTAGTGCAGAAGCATCTTAAGATATTAAAAAGATATTAAAAAGAGCTGCAACTAATAAACAGGTTTATCTCAGAGTTTGCTTTATGATATTGAATGAAGTAATCCCAAATATTAACAGGAAATAGGGAGGAGTAAATATAATAACTGCTCTTTATGATATTGAATGAAGTAATCCCAAATATTAACAGGAAATTGAGAGCAGTAAATATAAATATTGCTCTTTATGATATTGAATGAAGTAATCCCAAATACTAATAGGAAATTGGGAGCAGTAAATATAATAACTGCTAATATTGAGGAACATGTATGGCTAGACAAAAATTGGTTGCTAATTCACAGATGGAGATACAAGTCACACCTCCATCAGTGAGCCACCAGCATTTATAGTGCCTCAGAGAGAAAAAAATCTCAAATTATTACAGAACTCAGTGCCTGAGCTCCAGATGGTAATTCACCAGATAAAAAGATTTGGTACTGACAGAGTTTGATTAATAAGATTAAGAGGAATCACTGTACTTCATGGTTCAACCATGTGAATAAGGAGTGATTAAGCAAACAAGCTTAGGCACAGTAAGAAATTGTAGTCTTTTGGGAAAATTTCTGTACTTAATTCACTAGAAAACTATACTCCCATAATTTTTTGAAGGAATATTTTTTGGAGGAATACTTCAGTTCCACAGAAAGCTGCTGTCCAGAAAGATTCAGTGACAAGACTCCCAAATCAGATTTGGCATCCAAACCAATCTGAAAATAAAATCTTCTGAGATCATATTATTGATCCCTACCTTAAAAGCAACCATGTCCTCATCTGAGAACCTGCAGAGCAGAGTAATTGCAAATGCAACTATCTGATTAGCTACTTCTCTGGGAAATGCTTTCAGATTGATCTCTCCATGGCTCAAACGATCTCTTACACGTGGACCCTCCTGGTGGTTCAAAATATCCCAAAGAAATTCCTGTGGAAACAGACACCAAGTGTATAGAATTTATTCTGTGTGTCTTCACACAGAACAGAACACATTCAGTGCACAGAATAGCTCTGAAAGATGGGTCATGGCTATAGGAAAGGAGCTTTTAGACAGTCAGAAAAAAACAATGCAAATTATGCTTGTAGTAATTAAAAAAAAAGGGCAACTCATCCATCCTTGTAGCTTCTGTAAATATTAAAAAATAACATATGTGCTATTCTATGAGATTTAGATGCAGATTTCCTTTGGCTGGGAGTTCCAAAGGGCCTCTAAATTCAACAGCTCTATATTTGATATTATTCACTGTCTCTTTGGGTGCCAAGGTGTGTGCTCTGCTAGGTTTGCAGCTATGGTTTTGTGTCATCTGTCCAGGTAGTGTAAGATGTGTCCCAGAAGCAAGCAGAAAATTGTTGTAATTTTCCCCCTCTCATCAGTTTTTCTTCTGCTCCATTCACTTGAGCTTCAAAGTGCAAGGAAAAACATCTTTGAGACTTCTACATCTCAGAAAGAAAGTCTTCCAGCCTAACCCAAAATAGCTTGTACTATGGATTCTTCACAAAAAAAAAAAAAAAAAAAAGTAACAAGTTACTGGTTCTAAGGTGCTGCAGGTAAAATAAGTGAAATAAATGAGTATTAGGCCATGATCTTAAGTGTATTGCTAAACTTAAAACCAAGCAAAACAAAAAGAAAACCCCAAAAAACTTCCAAGCTACTTGCCATGGCAGGTTCCCCAAGAACTGCAGGAAGCTGGTTGATTTCTTCATTGTCCAAATGCTTTGCTAGCATCTGGGAAAAAAGGAATTTGAATAGAAACTTATTATTGAAAGCCAAAGAGATGAAGAAAAAACACCAAGTAATGAGTTTTCCACTCCAGAATCAGGGTGCTTGGTTATTACTGACAGAACATTTAACTCATGAGAGCTGTCAACTGAGGATTTCTGCTTATAAAATTTATTAGCATTTACTTTGAATAACTGAATCTAGGAAAAACATATTTTTTTGTCTATGTAAGAATATTTGTCTCTGTATGATGAAGAATTTCAGGCTAAAAATGTTTAGAAGGAATTAATGCCTGTTGATTAAAATTTGTATTATTTTTTACATTTTCTGGAAGATTCCACATTTTAAATGTTTAGTGTCCATCATCTTTTCTTTGGAAACAAAAAAGTAAATTATATCTTAACCAACACAGGAAACACACAGTGTTGCTGTTGGAAACAACAACCCAGTGCTTTCTGGTCTCTATTTCTAATGGGAAATATGAATATTCTTAAATTCTGACATTGATCCATATTTAAAAAAATATAAAATCACAATTACCTCATCAAAAGTGGTGTAGAGAGCAGAAGGCTAGAAGAGAAGATAATTAATGTTATTTTGAACAAAAACAATTAACTAGACAGGTGTACTGAGTTTGTATTTATTCATTTGCATGAGACTCCAGTGGTGCATGAACAGCAAAATAAAAAATCAAAACAACCCCCCCTTAGAAATGAAAAAAGCAACTGTTGGATTTTCTGCCAAGTTTTTTAAAATAAATATAGCAATCTACTTTCCTCCTTAAACTACTCTTTCTGAACACAAACCTTCAAGTACTTTTTCAGACCTCTTTTACTGGCAGACATCTTTCCAAAAAAAAATTAAGAGTCATTCATGAAACTTACTGGAAAATTGTAAATAATGTTCCAGGAGGAATTGAAAAATTGGGAAAATCTGCAAATACTGAGACACTGCATTTCTAGGATAACTACTTTGCAAACATTGTTGGCACTAAATCCTGATTAACTTTAGGCAGAAGTTTTACCTCAGCTGTTAGCAGTCGATTTGGACATTTATTAATTGTAGTGAAGAGCAACCTGAGTCCAGCTTCCAGCTGAGGGAGTAAGAGAATCACACAGTCAGCATACCTGAAAAAATAACAGAGATACCCAGAGGGGTTTCCCCTCCTTATAAATAAAATCCAAATGGAAATTAGAGCCAGCCTGAGAAATTCCTTTGCAATCAACTTTTAAACAAACAATAAATGACTGTGCCCAGCAGCTGACCACTGAATTCAAACCAGCTCAGGGAGGGGAAGTGCTTACAAAAAAGTGGAATGTGGGAGAGGAAAACAAAATTATGCACTTTTAAAAATGTTTATTTAATTCAATATGTTAATAACTGAAGATTTGTTTCCACTTGCTTTGTAAAGCTCTTCTGCTTTGCTACATTTGCAATAGTTCTACTTAGTTTTCAAAACACTACTTTATTATTGTGCCAACTAGGATTATAAAAACCTTATAATAATAATAATAAAAATAGATATAATATAAATAATAAAATATTTATCTTAATCCAATTATTAATATATTAATTAATAACTATATTAATTATTAATATATTAAATATTTAATTATTAATATATTAAATATTTAATTATTAATATATTAAATATTTAATTTTAATAATATATGATATGAATAATAAAAATAAATAATAAAAAATCTTATAATAATAATAAAAATGGGAGATCACCATCACAATGAGTAACTTCATGTTATTCAGTGACAGATTTAGCAAAAAGCTTTGGAATCTACAAATGCAGCTATTATTCTACAAGTGTAGATTATTTTCTATAATCTATAATCTTAATAATAAGATTATTATTAAGGTTAATAAGATTATTTTCTATAATCTATTTCTATAATAATAAAAAATTAAATCTACTCTTACCTGTTTTGCTTGAAAGCTGTTAAAGCAGCCACCCAAAATGGCAGCATTGTTTTTAATACAAAACTGGACAGTTTTACCAGCTCCTCTGCTATGGAAAGTGCTTCATGATTAAGATCTGCAAGTTAGAAAAACAACATGGATCAACTCCATATAATCTATGCTTAACTAATTCATATTTCACAGAAAATACGAGGTTATTTTAGCATTTTTATAGGGAAACTTACAAGTTATCCAATTTATTTTAACTATGCAAGTGCAACAGTAGCCATATTTAAGATCAGAAATTGAGTTTATGATTGAATTTGTTGTGATAATCTAAAATTACACAGTGACAACAGTTAAACAGTTGTGTCTACTTTGCACTGAGACTAAAAGACTACACAGCAACTGGACCCAGCTTGAGTTGTTCTCCACCTCACTGCTCTGCATTTGAAAACAGTTTAATGTATTTTAATTATAACTCACTAAGGATGAGCAGAGTGCTATGAACAGTTGAACACTGAGGACATTGTTCCTACTTTCTCAGTTTTCTGTGATGATATTCAGGATAACAAACTTCACACTTCAGTGATACCACATAATGACACTCACACTCATAAATTCACTATAAATTCATATCTCCAAGAGAAAGCTTAAAATGGCAAATACAACCTGATAGCAACAGATGGTTTTTTTTGAAGCAAATCAACACCTGTAGGGTTTATAGTACATGATAACTGGAATGTTACCAGCTTGCTTTGGGTCCCCAAAATCCTGTCAGTTCTGTGAACAGATGTTTCACTGGCAAACTGGCTGCATAACACAAAATGACCACAAATGTCATCAGCACCAAAAGTTCCTGGATGTTGTTGCTGCTTTAAAAATAGTAGGAATAAACCAAATAAGGGCTGAGGGAGATGAGAAGATTTTAATCTGACACTTCAGGTCCTTTCCTTAGAAAAGCATCAGTGTACTGAAGCTGTGTCACCATTCTTTACTCTGTTTCCTTTCCTACAAGAATTCTCCTGCTGGGACACTTGCAGCTGGGACTGATTCTGGAAAGAATTTCTACTGATTCTGGAAAGAATTTGATTTTGTAAAAGCAATCTAGGTGCAATCATTACATGAAATGAACTCTCATAATCAATAAAAACCAGAACATGCAGCTGAAGTCTTTTAAAAGCAGTAATGTTACATGTTTTAATGTGTTATACTTGTTTTGGAATGCAGTATTTTGTGATTCAATAGTCAGTGGAACTATGTATTTATAGATATATATAAATATTTCTGTATATAATATATTTCTATATATTAGAAAGTTGTCCTACAAGCATGATTGATTCATCTAACCACAGCATACAAAGGTATCTTGGTTAAGATTCAATCTTAAAACTGTGGAAAATGCATTCTTTTCAACAGCACTTTTTGGACAATGAAATTATAACAAATAAAGCATAATAAACAACTTAATATTGGCTCAACACTTGCCTGGAAATCCATCAAGGTCCTCTAAGCTACCAAAGACCACATAAGGTCGATGCACTAAAATGCATTCAGTTTGCAGAAGGTATTTCTGTAACAACTGACCCAGTCCTGCAGTTAAAAAAAGCAGCATAGCACAGTATCTAGGGAGAACACCAGAAAATATTAGAAAAGTTTACACACCAAAAGATTTTGCAAAAAATCAGCAACTGTGGGTTGGGGGCAAAGCTGGGTTTCTTTAATTTTTCAAAGAACATCCAAAATCTCTGCTCCCTGTCTCCTGTGACTGAGGGCACTTAAAAATTAATTGCATTCACAAGCAATAAAAAAAAAAAAAAAAAAAAAAAAGTAGAACTAGTGAAAAACCACTGGTCCTAAAACTGAGCAGCTTACAATGGCTGAAATATTCCATGGAAATATCTTTCCAACAGAAGTGACAGCAGCAGAGGAAAACAGCCAGGATATTGAGGGCTAGAGGCCTTCAGGCAGGGGGGTATTTATAATTTTTATAATTTTTTTTTTCAAGAAGAGCAGCAGGTTTTACTTCAAGCACCCTTAAATCTGACTGGTAAGAAAATGAGATGCTCTTTGGGAACTTACTTGGCAGGAATTTCTTGAGGGGATGCAAAGCCATGCCACAGAACATTACGAAGGTTCAGACCACAGGGAGATCCAATGAATACCCTCAGGACATTCATCTAATTAATAAAAAAAGAGGTTACTGCAGGAAGAATTCTATTATTTATTACCTAGTATCTTTCCCTGACTGAAAATTCCAGAAGGTATTGGGAAATAACAATGTCTGCTGTCAAGAGAGCTTGTGACAGCAACAGCAACTCATGGTCTGCAGTTTCCAGGGGGCTTTGACAGAAAATCTTTCAGCTTATTTGTACATTCTATAGATTATAATAAAGTAGGAACAAAACTAATTAGGCACTGCAAAGAGGTATGAGAGGCAAACAAATGAGATCATGTTTAGCTCTTACTTCTTGTAATATAAATCCACACCAATTTAATACAAATTATTATAAAATACAGAATTTGCTATTCCCAAATCATGATCAAACAAGAATGGAAGCTTTGGTTTTATTATTTAAATGTAAGAAGGAAAATTCTTCAAAAATCAAAACTCAAAGAAATAATCCTTGGAACAGGGATCAAAAATCAAGAAATATTCCTTGGAACACTACTAGACAGGCATCCAATATTTTGTCCTAACAAAGAACTCACATTTGTTGAACTGTATGGGAAAGATCACCTGCTCTGTTTACACAAGACTGTAAATGTCATCACAATTTTTTTTAATTAATTTTTTGCATATGGGGATGAACAAATGAATTTCCCCTATTTTGAAAAATTCTAGTGTGGTAAAAAAAAAATACAGTGTGGTAAAAAAAAAACCATCTTACTAGAGTGGTGGTGAAAAGGAGCACAGTTTATCAGAAACAGCAGTGCAGGACAAGTATTTTCAAGCAGTGCAACTCAGAAAGAGGCAGACAACTTTGCAGTTTGCTCACTGCCTGTACAGATAAGTGAAATTTTATGTATGTAGGTTTCTCATGTACCAAACAAACTACTTATGAGCTTGCCTTAAAAATATTTCCATTTCTAATATTCACTATTCATAGAATCCTAGAACTGGCTGGGTTGGAAGGGACCTCAGAGCTCATCAAGTCCAACCCTTGATCCACTCCCCCCGTGGTTCCCAGCCCATGGCACTGAGTGCCACATCCAGGCTCTTTTGAAATATCTCCAGGGATGGAGAATCCACCCCTTCCCTGGGCAGCCCATTCCAATGGCTGAGCACCCTCTCTGCAAAGAATCCTTTCCTGAAGCTCTGCCAGGGGAGGTTTAGGTTGGATATTAGGAAAAAATTCTTTAGTCTGTGCCCTCTTATCCTACTGATATCTGCCTGACCCCCCCCTGGCTCCAACCTCCTTTCAGGGAGTTGGAGAGAGTGATGAGGTCTCCCCTGAGCCTCCTCTTCTCCAGCCTCAACACCCCCAGCTCCCTCAGCCCTTCCTCACAGGACTTGTGCTGGATCCCTTCCCAGCCTCCTTGCTCTTCTCTGGACCTGCTCCAGCACCTCAATCTCCTTCCTGAGCTGAGGGGCCCAGAACTGGACACAGGACTCAAGCTGTGGCCTCCCCAGGGCTGAGCACAGGGGCAGAATCCCTTCCCTGGACCTGCTGGCCACGCTGTTCCTGAGCCAGCCCAGGATGCCATTGGCCTTCTTGGCTACCTGGGCACACTGCTGGCTCCTGTTCAGCTTTTTGCCATGCATCCCCCAGACTGCAACATGTATAAAATGAAAGTTTTTCCAATATTTTACAGAACCTGAAAACTCTTCTTCAGTGCATGCAAAGGCAAGGCTTGGAAACTGCCATTTGGGAAGAGGAAAAGCAGCTCAGTATTGTCTCAAAATGCACTTACTACATCTTGGCCAAAGACAACTGCAAGCTGCTCAGAAGCAAGCAAGTCTCTCAGAAGGAAAGGGCAATCTTTACCAATCAGTAAATATACCTATTAAAAAAAAAAACAAACAACAAACAAAACAGGTAACATAAGCAAATTCAGTATATTTCTTTGTATTTCCAAAATATACCTGGACTGCTTCACCTAGGAACTATTTTCATTATTGTTAGAACAACAATCAAACAAACCCCACAAAATCCCTAAAAAAACTTTATATTCTGTAACTGAGTGACAAATTAAACTCCATGGGACATTCTCAGGAGTGAGTGTACATCCTACTTCATTTGCCCACAGTTAGGCTTTCTTTTCACAGCATCTATACACTTATTGCTCTTCCCTCAAAAAAAAAAAAAAAAATTAAAAAATCAGGCAAAAAGTAAAGCACAACAAGAACTCGTAATTAAGGGAATAAACTGTAAACAGGACACTACACTTAATTTTTATTCAAGAAATCTATAGGGCCTGGCATTGTTAAAGGAAGGAATCTCAAGTTTTCTCTTCTGATTCTGCCTGTTTCTTAAACTAGATTTTATCCTAGCTGGGCTAAACTTATAAAAGCCAAATAAATTAAAAATACATTTTTAAAAAAATCAAACAACTTAGAGAATCACTTTTTTGTTATTATTAAAAAATAACCTAAACCCCAAATGACTTATAAACCCAAATCTGTCACAGAACCCTCCTGCTGACACTTACATCCCCCAAGGCTCTCTCCAAGCACGATGTCAGTTTCATTAAGCCAAGAGCAACTTCTGTACCTTGTGAAGATTGTAGAACATCAAATACTTCAAGAAATAACTGTATGATGGGGAAGGAGGGAGAATGTTGTGTTAAGTATTCAGGAGAAAAAAATCAAACTGTCAAAAGCACACAGAAAAATAAATATGCCCCTGTGACAGTTGCTGTGCTGATTTAAGAGATAAAAATGTAGATGCCTGGAAAGAAACTGCCCCAAAGCATCTCTGTTTTTGGTTTTTTTTTGCAATGTAGTTAGTGCCTCACATCTATAAAAATTATGAAGTGCAGCTTTACACAGAAGAATTTGATATTAAGCACAGATAATTAGAAAAAAAAATAATAATCCTACCAGCTTAGGTTAGAACAGGCCCCAGACACCTCATGTTCTCCTTGTGATAATTAATATATACATAGCTATATATATATTTTATATATATACATATAATAGCTAATTTAAGCTATATATTATATATATTTAAAAAAACCACATATTTTTATAAATATATATATGTAACCTATCTTTTTTATATCTAATTACAAACTCAGGAAACTTAAAAGCAGCTCCAGACCAGAGAAGGACAATTAGCTACAAATTATGTGCATTTTGGTTGATTGATCTCTCTTGAGTTATTACATTTCAGTGTCAGCAGACACCTCCTACCTCTGTGTAGTTTGTCCACTGGAACCATAACTCATTCTGGACTAGAAACTGCTCCTTGCTCAGGGATTTGAAGTGCAAATGGACAGATTCACACACAGGTCCTAATGAGTGGATGCTTGGGGCATAATCCACACTTTGATCTGAAATTAAAAAAGCAGAAGGTGATCAGAGGACAAAACTCCCCAGGGCTCAGTATTTTAAAACTCACAGCCCAGCTGAAGCTTGTGTGTGTGTTTAGAGAAGAGAATTTTATCCTGATGTTGGCATGGCTAAAATGTACTGTCCCAAAGGCCATGGGGATGAAGATATTGAAAAGAAAAAGTGCTGTGAGGAACCAGATGAGATCTAGAAATAAAAAATCCACTTCTTTAATGCAAGAAAATATGGAGGGTTTATTATATTCTGGTTAACACTATTAATATTAATAATAATTAATAATTGCTATTAATAAGAAACAATAATACATTATATAATTATACTATGATAATATATAATATATATTATAAATATAATATAATAATATAGTGCATAAAATATATAATATATAACATATATATTATATAAAATATTATATATAATATGTAATACATAACAATGTAATATAATATAATTTTATATTATTTACCTTATTATTTATTTATATTATATTTTATATATTATATATTATGCATATAAGTATTACAGATATAATTATTATATGTGCTTATATTTATGCTATTATTATATATAATATAATGTAATATAATTATATATAATTATATATTATTTTTATATTATTTTATATTTTATATTTTAATTATATATGTATATATTATTTCTATTTTATACTATTATATATAATTATATATAATTAATTATATTATTATATATAATTAATTAATCATAATATATATAATTATATTATATATAATAAAATATGAATAATATATTAATGATATGATAGTGTAATGTAATGTAATTTTATTATTATGATAACACTATAATAATTATAGCACACATAGTATAATATATATAGTATATATATAATATATATAATATATATGTATAATATATATAATATATATGTATAATATATATAATATATTTTATATTATATATAATATATATAATTATATATAATATATATAATATAATAATATATATAATATATATAATATAATATAATATATAATATAAGGTAACTATGTAACTATACTATATAATTATAATATTATAATAATATTATATGATAATTATAAATATATTATAAGAGGGTTATCATGTTCTGGTTCTGCAGAAAGGGGAAGGAGTTACTGGTACAGAAATGCCAGAGAATCAAGCTGGAAGGCTCAAAAAGCTCAGCCAAGCTGCACCACTCACCCTTCAAAGAACTGAGGTGGATGTGGCACCTTAGAGAGTGCATCTCTGCTCCTCTTTGAGGGGCACCTCTAAAGGAAAATACATTTTTCTGATTTTCTGAATTTTTTTTTTTTTTTTTTTTTACCAGCTTTGGAAGTTATTAACAGCTCTTGCAGGATGCAGTTTGAGAAGCTACAATTCAAGGTGTTCCTCAAGGCATAAATACTTTGTTTTGGTGACATCACAGTTCTAAACTCTTCCACACACAGAAGGAAAACCAAATTTCTGTATTTTACTACTCTGTACTATAATAAAGGTGCAGAAACAAAGCCAGCAGGAATTCTGGTGGCCCCAGAGTGTTCAGAATTCCCCAGAATTTCTTAATACTCCAGGAAAGGAATATAAAGAACACCAAGCAATTAGGAGAGGAGCAGAACAGGCACATAGAATCATAGAATCATAGAATCCTAGGGGTTGGAAGGGACCTCAAAGCTCATCTAGTCCAACCCCCCCTGCCAGAGCAGGGCCCCCTAGAGTACATCCCCTAGGAACGTGTCCAGGTGGGTTTTGAATGTCTCCAGTGAAGGAGACTCCACAACCCCCCTGGGCAGCCTGTTCCAGGGCTCCGTCACCCTTACAGTAAAAAAATTTTTTCTGATATTCAACTTGAACCTCCTATGCTCCAATTTACACCCATTACCCCTTGTCCTATCACTGGTCACCACTGAGAAAAGCCTAACTCCATCTCCCTGACACTCACCCCTTACATATTTGAAAACATTGATGAGGTCACCCCTCAGTCTCCTTTTCTCCAAACTAAAGAGACCCAGCTCCCTCAGCCTTTCCTCATAAGGGAGATGTTCCACTCCCTTAATCATCTCAGTAGCTCTGTGCTGGACTCTTTCAAGCACTTCCCTGTCCTTCTTGAACTGAGGGGCCCAGAACTGGACACAATACTCCAGGTGTGGCCTCACCAATGCAGAATAGAGGGGGAGGAGAACCTCTCTTGACCTACTAACCACCCCCTTTCTAATGCACCCCAGGATGCCATTGGCCTTCTTGGCCACAAGGGCACATTGCTGGCTCATGGGCATCTTCTTGTCTACCAGGACCCCCAGGTCTCTTTTACCTACACATGAAGGTTGGAACCAAGATGGATGAGGAAGCAAAGGAGCAACTGCTTAGCACAGATGGAGCCACCAATAACCAAATGCTAAAAATGACCCAAAAATGACCCAAAAATGCAAAGCTTCAAATGTAACCAAGCTGTGAGGGTTGCTGTGACATTCTGTGTTAATCTGAAATGAATCAACACTGCAGCAGGTAAACACCAACCTGATTCCAGGTAGCAGAGGTGCTCAGTGACAGCTCCCCAACACACTTCACCATTTTCAGACAAAATATTAGCAATATCCCAGCTGTCTGTCTTCTCAAATCCCACTTTGCAGATCAGGTAATGCACAGGTGGAGACAGACAAGTGGTGGCTGAGCCTGGCAGTGCCATCCTGGTGAGAAAACAAAGAGTCCGTGTTAAGAAAGTACTTGAGGACAAAGAAAATTGTTATTAAAACACAGCCAGAAGCAGAGATACAAAGTAAATTTGTGTCAAGTTTCTCAGTGCAACTTCTGTGGGTGCAGAGGATGATAGGAACTTGGCCTAGAACTAATTTTTGGAAAACTTCAGGGAGGAATGGCTCTGTTTGCACCATGGCAGGATGTTGTTTTTTTTTTTTCCTGAATGGTTTTATTTACTTAACAGATGCCAAGACAAAATAAGACAAAATATTGCAGTTTACATATTTATTCTGCCTAATACCTGAGCTTGCCTGATGCTACTTCAAGTAAACCCAAGAGCTTTGGTGCTTATGACCACCAAGAAATGATTGGTGGGGGTGAACAAAGGAACATGTGAGTTGTGCATGAACTGGTAATAATGGTAAAAAAAAATCTAAATCTATCTATCTATATATGTACATGTTAATTGCATAATAGTTTAAAGAGAAAGATGTGCTGATTCAGATTTAAATCTTTAATTTAAGCTACATTTAAGACCAAACTGCTCAAGGTAATGAAGAGGAATAAGCTTCTAACTTGGCAAAAAAACATTTTAGTAAAAAAACCCCAATTAGTCAAGCAAAAAAGCTAATTGGAAACAAATGACTACAACAAATATAAAGGATTCCATTAACAATAAAATTCTTTAATTTGGGGGTGGAACTGACCCTCACAGTACATAATTCCTGAATCCATGGCTTCAAGGAGATGCTGTGCATTACAGAGTGAACAGGAGTTTTTAATAATGAACCGCATCAGGCGTGTATCCTCTGCTACTTCAAAAATAAACCGTGTAACTCAGTCCATCACTTTATTCTGACGTTTCAGTATCAGACACAGAAGATCGGAGCCAAACCGGAGCCCTCAGAGCTGCCCTGGCCACACCAGGCCGCACCCCCAGCAAGGCCCACGGGGACAATACGTGACCAAACCCCAGCTTCCCGCCGCTGGCACCGCCTCGCCGCAGAGGCAGGGCTGCCCCTTCCTCTCCACCCTCCCCCCCAGGGCCGTAGGGACCAAAACGGCCACAAAACCCCGGCCCAAAACCCTCGGATCCCCCCTTCCCTCCCTCCCCCCATCCCCAGGCCGCCATCTTCCCCCCGCTGCCGTTACCTCCCTCACGGCTGGCCACGCCCCTTACGCGCTGACGTCACCGCGTCGCGCTGCGTCACGCTCGGCTGGCGGGCGGGAAAAGCTCCGCAGCGCGAAGGCGGCTTCGCTCCGCTGGAGGCGGGGGGTGAGGTGAAGGTGAGGCGGGAGGTGCTTCCCCTCGTCCCGGTGCGTGCCCCAAACCGTGAAGGAGAGCCCCGGGATGTCCAGAGGGGTTGTTTCGGAAGGAAGAAAGCAGCGCCGCGGCCCCCGGCTGTGTGGGAAGGGAGCGGGTGTGAGGGAGGCGGTAACGGCCGCAACGGCTTCGCGCTCCTCGCCTGAGAGGGGGAAAGGGGGAGGGAGGAAGGAGGGTGCCATGGAATGGCGTGGGATGGGTTTGTGTTTAAAAGGGGCAGCTGGGGAGGGGAGGGGAGGGAAGGGAAGGGGAGAGAGATGGGGGCTTGGGGAAGGAGGGTGCCATAAAATGATGTGGGATGGGTTTTGTTTAAAAGGTGCAGCTGGGGATGGAAGGGGAGAAGGAGGGGGGCTTGGGGAAGGAGGGTGCCATAAAATGACGTGGGATGGGCTTGTGTTTAAAAGGTGCAGCTGGGGATGGAAGGGGAGAAGGAGGGGGGCTTGGGGAAGGAGGGTGCCATAAAATGACGTGGGATGGGCTTGTGTTTAAAAGGTGCAGCTGGGGATGGAAGGGGAGAGGGATTTGGGCTTGGAAAGGAGGGTGCCAAGGAATGATGTGGGATGGGTTTGTGTTTAAAAGGTGCAGCTGGAAAGGGAAGGGGAGAGGGAGGGGGGCTTGGAGAAGGAGGGTGCCATAAAATGACGTGGGATGGGTTTGTGTTTAAAAGGTGCAGCTGAGAAGGGGAGGGGAGGGAAGGGGAGAGAAATGGGGGCTTGAGGAAGGAGAGTGCCCTGTGTTGAATGACGTGGGATGGGTTTGTGCCTCATCTCGTGGAAGATTTTGTCCAAAATGTTTCTCCCTGTTCCCAGGGTTTGGGGTAGGTAGCTGGGCTGTGTATCCTGGTGGTGTCCACCTGGCAGCTGGTGTGGTGCCTCGGTGAAATAAAGCCTCGTGAAAGTAAAAAGAAAACCAGGGTGGTCCTCCCTTTGTGGTGTGGTTTTTTCCAAGTTGGAGTGCTACTGTTGATTCTGCAGGTTAGAGCATGGGTTTTTTCCTTCTTTTTTTAATTAATGAACAAATAAAACCATTAATATATCAGGCAGTCATTTGGTAGCTTCACAAGGAACGAGGACAAGCAAAATAACAGAGGAAGTACTGAACATATATTTTGAATTTTGTGTAGGATGTTTGATTTGAAAAGTTTGTGGTTATGGGTCTTGGGCACATATGTTAATATCTATGTGCTTTTACTTGGAAAATGGAGTGGAATCAGAATGCTAGTGTGGGATGTCTGCTTGTCAATTATAATGCAGACTTAGTTTGAATTTCTGTGGAGAATAAGTTAAAATTGAGTGGAAGTTAACTACCATTCTTTTTTTTTTTTTTTTGTCAAGTCCTGTCACAGCAGCCAGAAGACAATGTATCCATTTTCTAGCTTTTCTGAGTTTTTTGGTAACATATTCCTGGAATAATTGTTTCCCCCTCTTAACTGTACACCATAAAGTATTATTTTGGGAGTGTTAGTGCCAAAATATAAATGAGCCTTAATATTTTCCCAGAGGAAAGGAGAAAAGACACAATCAAATACCACAGATTTAGTTATGCCTCCAGTGGAAGAGGAGTTGTCTAGTGATTCAACAGAACCCAAGCCAGTGGCACGGGAAGCTGGTGAGGCACAGAAAACCTCTGCTAATACCTACAGACTGGAGCCACAGAATAAATTTCAGCATCATTTAGTAAGGGCCAAAGCTCAAGCCATCCTAACGGTATAGTATTTTTTTTTTTTTTTAAATTATTGCTCTAATTTGATTGCAAAAGTAGCTTGTCATGCACAGATCATATTAATGGAACAGTGTGTGTTGCAGAAGCTCAAAATGTATGCCTGGATCTTTCCCAGCTTTAAGTTTTGGCACACAAATGTCATGTGAATGTGCTCTTGTGCAAAGTGCAGAAGGCTCTCTGGGAGGTTGCCACTGAGCACGAGCTGTTAAGGTGGAGCTGAAGCTTCTCAAACTCTTACCCATTTCTAAATCAAAGACAGCACAGTTCAAAGTACTTTAATCTGCAAAAAACCCAGTTAGCTGAGGATCCTGACCTTGAATTTGGGCAATTCTACTCCTTCAGTTAGGTTCTACTGATATGCATGACCTGCATAAAATATACTTGGTGTCCTTCACAGTCTGACTGCCACATATAAAAATTAAAAATGAAAGAAAACAGTCTACATATTATGTAGCTGTTGGTTTTAACTATTTACAGTATCACCACCTTGTAATTTTGCCACCTAGAAATCATTCCTTGGATATTTGGAACAGGTGATTGTAGCCTAAGCACACATGACAGAGAAGAACACATTCATTCCTCATTAAATGGGAACTCCCTGGATGTGTTTAGTCACTTTCAAAACCTAGATAAATTTAGAATAAATTTAGAATAGATAATTTTAGAATAAAAATAGCACCTCCTTTGCATTCTGGGAGCATCATAAATATCTTTACTCTTCTCCTCCTTACTTCCAATGTTCTTGTAGTGGAAGTGACTGTTAAAGTTGTTTGTTTTTTTTTTTTGCATGAGATTACCAGGATAAAAAACTTAAGATGTTTCAAAATTGGTTTTGACAGAATAAACTTCAACACAGCCAATATGATGGAGTTTCTGGTCCCTCTTTGTGTGCTTCACTCTCAGAAGAAATATTAAATGCAGTGAAGGCTTTTGAGTTTGACCGCTACAAGTACGTGGTGTCCACCCTGATTGTGCAAAAGGCAGAGCAGGCAATGATTGTGAGCAAACACTTTATTCCTAACATCTTTTGCAAGTAGAAGATGCTTTGTAGGACTGGGTGCTACCTGCTAGGTGTTCATCTATCTGCATTTGGGGTGGTTTTGAAGCATCCCCATTCTTCATGGGGAGTAGTAAGGCAGGTGACAAAGGTACTGGTGTGATTCTGTAGAGATGGGAAGGTTGTCTCCTTTTGAGTGCAGTAACTGATATGCAGCCCACACTGCTCATCCTTGTTACCCATTTCTTTCTGCTGCCTGCTATGCCAGTGCCACTGCATGACTGCAGGGAATTCTCTTTTTCCAGTGTGTGTGTGTGGATCTCCAGTTGGGTTTTCCCATTCAGTGCAAAATGCTGTGCAGTTGTACTGTGGGGTGACACGGGAAGGAACGGGTGGCAAGGACAAGGATGAAAACTTTCAGCTGTAGTTGCCATCAGATGTTTCTGGGACTACAAATGACCATTACTGATCTGATCTTGGCACACCCAACCCAGAAATATTCTAGACTTTGCTGTCATGTATTGCAAGTTGCAGGTGGCACTCGAACACTTGTAGTTACCTTGCTGAGTGTCAGGGAATGCTTCATTTAGTTTAATGGTCATCAACCCCATGCAGTGCCACAGGCTGGGGACAGAGTGGCTGAGAGCAGCCACACAGAAAGGGACCTGGGAGTCTGGATTGACAGGAAGGTGACCATGAGCCAGCAGTGTGCCCAGGTAGCCAAGAAGGCCAATGGCATCCTGGGCTGGCTCAGGAACAGCGTGGCCAGCAGGTCCAGGGAAGGGATTCTGCCCCTGTGCTCAGCCCTGGGGAGGCCACAGCTTGAGTCCTGTGTCCAGTTCTGGGCCCCTCAGCTCAGGAAGGAGATTGAGGTGCTGGAGCAGGTCCAGAGAAGAGCAAGGAGGCTGGGAAGGGATCCAGCACAAGTGCTGTGAGGAAGGGCTGAGGGAGCTGGGGGTGTTGAGGCTGGAGAAGAGGAGGCTCAGGGGAGACCTCATCACTCTCTCCAACTCCCTGAAAGGAGGTTGGAGCCAGGGGGGGGTTGGGCTCTTTTCCCAGGCAACTCTCAGCAAGACAAGAGGGCACAAGAGGTCTCAAGTTGTGCCAGGGGAGGTTTAGGTTGGACATGAGAAAGAATTTCTTTCTGGAGAGGATGCTCAGCCATTGGAATGGGCTGCCCAGGGAAGGGGTGGATTCTCCATCCCTGGAGATATTTCAAAAGAGCCTGGATGTGGCACTCAGTGCCATGGGCTGGGAACTGCAGCGGGAGTGGATCAAGGGTTGGACTTGATGAGCTCTGAGGCCCCTTCCAACCCAGCCAATTCTGTGATTCTATGATTCTATAATGCAACCATAGGTGGCTTTTGTGGGGTGTGTGACACAATGTTTGAAGTGAAGCCAGCCTCTGAGAGGCCTGCTCTGCCCTGCTCTCCTGGTGGTACCTGATGTTACACTGCCTCTGAGGCTGTCCTCTGAGAGAGCTTTAGGATAAAATGGGTTGATGAAAATGGTCCAAGATAATATATTTCTTCTGAGGAATATGTTTATGCCAGCAGACAGTTCACACATTTTTAGCTTTGGAAATGATTGCTTCATAAATTCCCAGAGCCCTGTCAATGGTCCTAAGCAGAGTGGGATAAGCTGGAGGAGTGGGAGGAGTGACTCTTAGTTGTATCTATACCCCAAACTGATGATTATTCACATGGCTTTTGAAGGGGTGCCATTACAGTGTGCTAACAGAGACCTGAGGTTTGGGTGTAGGGGTTGTTGGATCTATAGGGTGAGAGCTTTACTGTGGAGTAAGAACACTTTGTCACATCTAATAGGATTTGCTTGTTTTCACTGCAGTTTTGCAGTTTTTACTACTTGTTACTTTCATATTGCAATGATACCAGTATTTAAATAATGCTGGGTGCTCTTTTAAAAAAATATAGAAACTGTTATGTTTACAAATTCACAAGTAGCTTTTTCTTTTTTTTTTTTTTCCTTTAGGTTGCCAGCAGATGGGTCTGGGATGCTGAAAGAGACTCTTGGATTTCAGCTGAATGTGAAACTAAAACATTTTTTGCCCTGGCTTTGGTAATGGCTTGTTATTATGAATAATACTCTGAAAGTCACACCTTGTCTTGTGCATCACAGTACCTGGCATATTGGAAATGTTCATAATCTCATTATTTTAGTACTAATTTTTATCTTAACGCTGTTGGCACACTGAAATTGACAGAGTTAAGATAATTTTGCTCATTTTTTTTCTGTTAAAAAAAAAACAACCCCCAAAAAAACCCTTTTGGAAACCCATATGGTTGGGTACATATGGGCTTCATCTGTCATGAGGCTCTGCTGTGGAAGTTGGAGCAGCTGGTGTGAGGCCAGATTTCACAGAATTTTCAACGTTGCTTGTCTGTTGCATGCCTAAGAGGTGTTAAGGAATGTTTGCAGTAAAGTGCAGGTATTGGTGGTATTAAAAGCATTCTTATGGGTTTTTTTTTCTTGTTGTACCTATGGTAAAATGCCAGTTTGTGTAGAACACCACAGGGAGGGAAGTCATCTTCTGCAGACTTAGAAATGTGTGCAAATTTCTAAGTTTTTGGCTTGAATGAAGTGTGTGTTCTGTCATTCCTTCTCTGGGCATTAAGCTCAGATATCAGCTGTGGTCAGGCTGGTGGCCAAGCATGGAATTGGGTGCCAGGCTGGGAGGACAAAAGGGCTGGTACTGACACTGCTGAGGACTGCTCTGGAATTGGCATGGACTGCAATATTTTGAAAAATCAGACTGCTAGATCTGTGGAGTGTGTAACCATCTGCTTTGGGAACTGCTGCGTGGGGAAAATCCCGAGCTTTTCGTGTTGTTAGCTGAAGATGAACCCCTGAGAGCACGGGTGGGTGGTGCTGCTGCCTCGGGAAGCCCCTTTTTTGGCAGGGCTGGAGCTACATCCCAATCACAGAATGTCTGAGGTTGGAAGTCACCTCTGAGCCCATCCAGTCCAACCTTTGACCAACACTGGAATCTCACCACTAAACCCTGTCCCTAAGGACCAGCTCCACTACCATTTAAATACCTCCAGGGCTGGTACCCCCCCGCTGCCCTGGGCAGATCATTCAAACGTTTGATAACCTTTTTAGTGAAAAAAATGTTTCCTAATATCCAGCCTAAACCTCCATCCATTTCCTCGGGTCCCCTCACACGCGTCGGGCAGGACAAGGGGGGGTCGTGAGGCAGCGGGTGGCCAAGGCCCCGTGGGCGGCGGTAACCGGGGAGCGGCTTCGCGCTTTGTTCTCCTTGCGCGGCCGCGGATCCCGTCGGCTCCTGCCCGGGGGGTCTCTGCCGGCGGGGAGGGCCCTTCCCCGCCGCACCGGGACGCGGCCCCACCGCGCCGGTCGGCGCGCAGCTGGCTGGGCGCTTCCGCGCAGCGGCGGGGCCGGCGTCAAGCGCCCTCCTCGCAGGGGCGAGTGCGCCCCCCGCCCCCCGTACACCCCTCCTGCGGGGGCTGATGGTTCACTAACGTAGCTCGTCCCCGGCTGACGTTCCCGGAGACGGGAGACCGGCGGCGGAGCAGCCCAGCCCTGCAGCCAGCCGGCTGCCAGCTCCCGGGCGGTTCCGCGGCGCCGCTGGGCGCTGACCAGCGGGGGGGATGCTGCCCCTCCGACCGGCGCTGCTGACCAAGCGCTGCCGCGGAGGTTCGGCTCCGCGATCGCGGCCGGGCCGCGCGGCTGCCAGAGCGGCGGCGGCGGCAGGAGGAGGAGGAGGAGGAGGGCGCGGCGGCGGCGGCGGCGGCAGCAGCAGCGGCGGCGGTGGGGCGGCGGCGGCGCTGGGCCCCCGGGGAGGCGGTGTGGGTGGCGGTGCCGGTCCGGTGCGGGTGCCGGTCCGGCGGCGCGGTGCGGGGTGGCCGCGGGCTGCCCGGGGCGGGGCGGAGCAGGAGCTGAGCGAGGCGCCGCGCTCGTGCCCCGGCTGGCCGGTAGGGGTCGCTGCTACCCCCGGCAGGGGGGGGAGGGGGGGCGGAGCCGGGCGCGGCGCGAGGCCGGGTCGCGCGGCGGCGGCAGCGCTTCTCCTCAGCTCCCCGGCGGCGGCTCCCGCCGCGGCCGCCATGGCGGCGGTGCTGTCCCCGCGGCTCTGCGACAGCGACCCGGCCACCCCCGGAGCACAGTCCCTCAAGGTGAGAGCGGGAGGCGGACGCGGAAGCCGCGGGCCCAAGCGCGGAGGCCTGGGGCGGCGATGGAAAAGCTGCCTGGGCGGGAGGTGACGCCCGCACAACCTCCCCCCCCCCCCCCTCCCCTCACCCCATCCTGGGTGCCGTGAGCCCCCCAACCCCCGGGCTCGCCTCACGCCTCCCCCCGGAGCCGGGCAGCTTCCCGGGCCGAACTTCGGGTGCGTGCCCGGGCTGGGAGACCCTGTGGGTGTCCCGGGGTCCGTCGTCCTTCCTAAAAGTGGCTCCGTGCCTTCCCGCCTGCGGGCCGGAGAGTCGCGCCCGGCCCGGCCCAGGCCAAGTTGGGGGCTGGTTCCGCTCCGGTTCCGCATAGGCCTGCGGGTTGTTCCCGCTCCTCCCAGGCGGTGCTGGGGCTTGTGGCACCCGGTACTTGCTGCTGTTTCTGCCCCCACGCTCGGGTGCAACTCGGCAGCGACTTTTTGGAAGGTATCTTGGTAATTCCGCCTCTCCGATCCCCTAAGGAAGGGTCGGTGCCTGCATCTGACAGCTGGTGGGTGTCCCAGGAATTCGTAGTGCTCCTGGGTGCTTCAGGACCGACAGGCGTTTTACAGAAAAATTACTTTTTTTTTTTTTTTTTTTTTTTTGTCAATGTTGGATTTGCACGGAAAGAAAGCCACGAGTGGTTGCCCCCGATTTTTTTTTTATGGTGCAGTATCCGTGTCTGAACTCCACGGGGTGCCTCAGGTTGCAGTGCGAATGTTTTCACTCTCTGCAAAGACCTCTGCAAGCACCGCTCTCACTTCCTAGAGTGTTTCAGTCTCTGAGCCTACGTCACTGATTTTTCTGAAGTTTTCAGCAAATTAGAAAGCAAAGATGGAAATAAAGGGACGTTCATCTCTCCTGTGCTCTGGCTGTTTGGTTTTTTTAACAGTACTGGATTTAATGAAAGAAAATTTCAAAGGAGAAGGAGAAACTGGTGCAAGGCACTTTCTTTTAATTGCAAGCTTGAGATCTGTCGTTTAAAAATGACTTGAAGTTTCATGGTAGCTTTGGGGTAGCAAAGCACAGCCTTGGCCCTGTTCACTTTTATTTTATTTTTTTAAAGATTTGATGCATTAGTGTTCCATGGGGAATTTAGAGGTGAGCTGCTGGAAGTCATAGCTTTGTCACTAAGTAGTGTGGTCCTGTTTTCATTTGGAACTGCTACTTGTTTTGTCTAATTAAGTTTATACATTGTATATTCAGCAAAACTAGGAAATGGTAGTAGTAGTATTCTGCTGGTGGATGTGCTGCTTGCCTGATTCTTCAAGCATAGCTGCATTAGGAAAGCACAGCTCCATGAAATTTTGTTACTAAATTTTTATTCTTGCATGAAAGATACAGAAAAAAAAAGTGAAGAATTGTGAAAAACAACAAATAAACCGAAAATACAGGAGACAAATGGCTTTTCCCTGTCTTGATTATAGTACTGTGAAATGCTTATTACAAAATTAATGTATTTTCAGTCTGCTGGAATCTTTTTAGTGATGCTTCAAGTGATGTAATATGTAAAGCACATGAGAATGAAAGACATTTGCTAGGGTGGACCTAATAATTTCTTTTGTCATTATTTAATACACAAGTGTAATCGTGGGCTTGATCCATTTATTTCTGACAGGTTAATTCTTCTTTCTTAAACTTTTCACTGAAGTTATGAAATGTGATTCTTTCATACTACTCCACTTCAGAATTTTGATTACTTAGAGCTGCCTTTTTCTTGTCTCCACTACTGGTGACAATAGGTGATTCACCTGAACACTTCTGACTTGTGTTTCTCAATTATAATTGTGCAAGGTTGAACTCTTAATGCTTTGGGAGTTGCTAATAATGAGCAGGAGTTTTGTGTAGTTTTATTCCCCAGCAAAGCAGGGAAAAGAAGAAGAAAGCCAAAGTTAGATTTTACTGAATTCTATTTTTAGAGTTTTTTCTTTTGCCTTTATTCACTTTCTTTATATAGGTATAATAAAACCTGAATAGTGACACTTGCAAGTTAATTTCTAAATGTTCCCTTGTAACAGCTTTGTTCTGAAAATAAGATTTGTCTTTTGGATCTGTTGCAATTCACCTTCAGTTTTTAATCTATTTTTTATTCTCCATGAAGGACAGATCTACATTACTTGCAGTAAACTTTAGACCATTCCTTTCATTCTAACTATATTTCCATAAACTCCTGTTGTGCTTTTGATCCTTTTTCTCTTGATTTTACAAGCATCAGAGCCAAGGGTGATTTACCACCTATGAGTTGTTAGTAAAGAGCATTCTTAGATCTCAGGAATATTTAAGCAATGGATTGCCTTGCAATATTTTTTTTAATATTTTAGATTATCTGCTGAATTTTTTTTTTTTTTTAATATTTATCTTCATTTTGTTTTTAGGATGACACAGAAGAAAATTCCAATGATGGCAGCCAGCCTTCCAAAAGACGTCGCATGGGCTCAGGGGACAGCTCTAGGAGCTGTGAAACTTCCAGTCAGGACCTTGGGTAACATCAGTTTTTTACAATTCCCACTTATTTCTTGCTAATCTTACTGTATTGCTACTACTAGAGTCAACTAGTATTGTTACTACTGTATTGTTACTACTAGAGTTGACTAGTATTGTTACTACTAGAGTTAACAGTGTTCAGAAGTACCCATCCAGCTTCATAGATGCTTTTGATTGACATAGAAACTGGAATTACTGAATTTCTAGAAAGAGATGTATCCCTAAGGCTGCTTTGATGTGTACCCTTGTTCTTAGATACAGCTATTTTCCTGCTGAAAACCTGATAGAATACAAGTGGCCACCAGATGAAACAGGAGAGTACTATATGCTTCAGGAGCAAGTCAGTGAATATTTGGGTGTGACTTCCTTTAAAAGGAAATATCCAGGTATTTATTTTTAAAGTTTTTCTTGTAAAAATCCTTTCCCTTTTGTACAACTGGGTTATAATCTGTGTCCCTTTGACTATGGCACGAGCCAGGTGATTAAAAAAAGACCTTTTCAAAAGCAAATCTGATTTATGTATGTTGTACTTCTCATTTTTGTTCCTTATGGCCTTCAGAGTATTTAAAAAATTTGCTATTGCCACTGAAAATGTGTGAACAAGTCTGATTTGTGGGTTAAACCACCAAGGACTTTTTGAGAACTGACCTCAATTTTACTTTCAAGTCTTTTGTTGGTGATTTCTTGCTATGTAGTTTTATCTCTGTATTCTGGTTTCCTGAGTTGGGGCAACATTTCCACACCATGGAAGAATTTTCAAAAATTAGTTGGGAGAGGTTCTAGGATTTGAGCCTTAATTATTCAGAATTGTCAAATCTGGTTTTTCATGCATGGAATTTATTTTAAGGGGCATATTAAAAGAAAAAAAAAATGTACCTTCATTGCTTGGTAATGTTTTCTGCATCCCAGCTCATCTGTTGGGTTTCTTCAGTATTTCTGAAGTATTTCTACAGGCAAAATACTCAGAAAACTTTCCCATGTCCCTACAATGTATATTAACTTTGAATTAATTTATATAATTACTATGTTTATAAGAATAGTCATAGAGAATATGAATTATATGAGTTATTATATGAGTTATAAGAATATATCATACAGATATAAGTTATAAGAATATATCATACAGATTCTTCCTGCTTGGAAATAAAATTGCCAAAATTCTTTGATACTTTTTATGTTTGGGTAATTGCACACATTTTTACTGCTGCTCTTTGGTTTGTTTGTTTTCTGGTTTTTTTTCTTTGGAGATTTAGAAAGACGAGATCTCTCTCACAAGGAGAAGCTCTACCTCAGAGAACTAAACGTGATCACAGAGACTCAGTGCACATTAGGTAAGGAAACAAGTTGCTAGAATCCTTGTTACAGTATCAAAAAACAGTAACTTTTTTTGATAGTTACTTTTGATAGTAACTTTTTTGATATTTTCGCTGAAAATATCAAATATAATTTGAATGATCACTGCAGATATGTTTCAGTTTGGTAGAGAAGTGTTACATCACTCAGCTGAAGTTGAGTATGAATTTGTGTAACTCAGTATTGCAAATCTGTTATAAAAAAGTAATTTTTTAGTCTATTCTGATTACTTATTTATAATCAGTGGTGGCCTCATTTTGCTGTCAGTGTTTGGAGATTGGTTTCATTGGAACCTTGGAAGGAGAAGTTGCAAACTGAGGCATTCTGACCTGTGAAATCCAAATGCTTTGGTGGGGAGGCAGGAGCCTGTGTGCAGCTGGCTGCTCTGAGTTGCCCTCCCAGTGATTCTAGTTGATTCTAGTGATTCCCAGTTGCCCTCCCATTTTGTCTGGAGAGGTTGTGTCTAGAGGTCCATTTTGTCTAGGTTATGCAAACCTAATTTCTGTCCAGATTCTGCAAATTAATGAACCTGACACTTTGCCAGTGTTGGAAACACACCGGGAGTTCCCCGGGTGCCACTTAGAACACAGATTCTGCCTCCCAGGCATGTGCTGAGTAAATTTGAAGGGATCTGTAGCTGTCAGCAAGGAATGAGCCTCAATGCCTTGAGTAGAATCATAGAATCCTAGAATTGGCTGGGTTGGAAGGGACCTCAGAGCTCATCAAGTCCAACCCTTGATCCACTCCCGCTGCAGTTCCCAGCCCATGGCACTGAGTGCCACATCCAGGCTCTTTTGAAATATCTCCAGGGATGGAGAATCCACCCCTTCCCTGGGCAGCCCATTCCAATGGCTGAGCACCCTTTCCAGAAAGAAATTCTTTCTAATGTCCAACCTAAACCTCCCCTGGCACAACTTGAGACCATGGCCTCTTGTCTTGCTGAGAGTTGCCTGGGAAAAGAGCCCAACCCCCCCCTGGCTCCAACCTCCTTTCAGGGAGTTGGAGAGAGTGATGAGGTCTCCCCTGAGCCTCCTCTTCTCCAGCCTCAACACCCCCAGCTCCCTCAGCCCTTCCTCACAGGACTTGTGCTGGATCCCTTCCCAGCCTCCTTGCTCTTCTCTGGACCTGCTCCAGCACCTCAATCTCCTTCCTAAACTGAGGAGCCCAACTCCTCATCATCCCTAAAAACCAAACAGCACAAATCCCCTCCTCAGAGGGGGACAGAAAGAGGTTTTGTCCACAGCAGTGCCCCACAACTCCATCACTGGGGGGTGTAAATCACCTGGAGAGTGGTTTTGCCAGCTAGCATCATCACTGCTTTTCTCTCTTTCAGGTCTAACAGCTCTGAGGAGTGACGAGGTGATTGATCTGATGATCAAGGAGTACCCTGCCAAACATGCTGAGTATTCTGTCATCCTCCAGGAGAAGGAGCGGCAGCGCATAACCGACCACTACAAGGAGTACTCTGTAAGTAACTCTGGAACTCCACCACATCTGCAGTGTGGAGAGGAAGAAAAAGCCTTGCTCCCAAATTAATCAATTGATGAAACTGTTTTTCTTCTCCAGCAAATGCAGCAGCAGAACACGCAGAAAGTAGAAGCCAGCAAAGTTCCAGAATATATTAAAAAAGCTGCCAAGAAAGCTGCAGAATTCAACAGTAATTTAAACCGAGAGCGGATGGAAGAAAGAAGAGCTTATTTTGATTTGCAGACACATGTAGGCAGATTTAAATTTCTTATCAGTGCCAGTAGGTAGCTCCTTGCTTCTCTTAGCAAAGTTGCTTTTGGTACCATTTAAATATTTTATTACCAAGGGCTTTAGTTTGTCTTGTGTCAGACATTTAGGGACTTGCACGGTTTTGCTGTTAAATGTGTAATACTGCTAAAAATAATCATCTCAAATATTTAATGTGAAAACCTTTTAACTTAAAAGTACTTGGGAACCTTTAAGAGCTTTAGTGTTACTTTGATGTCATGTCTTTAGTCTGCTGCTAGCAGCCTAAAATTAGGAGGAATGTTTAGGTTAGAAAGAAGTTTCTCTTGCTGTTACATCTGGTAATATAAATGGCTAATTCTTTTTACTAACACCTCCAAAACTATCTGGAGTAAAAAAAATTATCCTCTGAAAGAGCATTGCCTGTCAATACTATGGTCTTGGTTTTTTTAGGCATTATATTATTTTTGTATTAGATACATTTTGAGCTTCTGTGCCTGATTAAAAAAATAAAAATTGCTGGCATTTTGAAGCAGGACTGCTCTTCTGTAAAGACAGCAAAGCAGAAAATTTCACTGTGCAAATTATTATGACAGTCTGTCCTGAGAATTTACATTTTTCTAGCATTGACCCTTATTAGAGATAAGATAGTAGGTAATTAGGTTTCTTTCTTTATAAGGGAAAGAAGGCTCCCCTGTAAGCTGCTTCTTTCCATGTATTTATATTAATAATGAGAATTTTTTGTAGTACAGTCTGGTTTCAGCATCAGATGGACAAATTCCTGCTAACTTCTACCAATATGGACCAACAATGATAATTCATACTGAAGGTGCCAGTCACAAACTTAACATTTACTGCTTCAGTTATTAGATTTTAAGTTATTTTACACAATATACTCTGAGAAATAGTCTTACCTAGTATTCCTGCAGTTAACTAGATACCTAGTGATCAGGCTTAATCTGGAATACTGGTTTGTGAGTGGGATCTTTTACCTTTTTAATGAATTAGATTTCCCAAGGGAGAGCTCAGGTTCCAACTACTGGCTGATGAAAAAATATTAAGGGGAGGGGGACACAAGTGGTGAGGAAGGCTCAAAAGTTTGTGTGTGAAACAAACCCACCATTGTTTTGTATTAAACAATACAGATTATCCAGGTCCCTCAAGGAAAATACAAAATCTTGCCTACAGAGAGAACAAAAGTTAGTCCTTACCCAGTGGCTCTCATACCCGGCCAGTTCCAGGAGTACTACAAAAGGTATATTAAAAACATCCTAATTCTGAATCTCTTGCACATTTCAATGTATTTACTGTAAAGCTTTGAATTAATTTTGTGCTTGAGACACTTACTGGTCTAACAGATGCACAGCATGGCAGCTTTTGTCAACAAAACACCTGGCAGCAGGAATACTGTCCCTGCTGAGGTGTTGCAGTGGCTGGGACTTGGCCTGCTCAGATATTTATTTACTGGGGTAAAAGAGACAATGATATCACTCCTGAACCCTCACATCTGCCTCTGCATGTGTGCTAAGATGAATGTTGTTCTGTCAAAATATTGTAATGCTGCCTTGTGATCATGAGCTTTTCATGTGACAGGCTTGCTGTCCTGTTTTGAATCAAATTTTTACTTAAAAAAACTAATTTGATTTGCCATGTGGGCTGAATTTCACATGGGGTTTGTGACTGGGAGAGAAAGGTGGTGTATTCCATTAAAAATGTGCACTTGACTCTCTACATAAATTTAATAAGAATTAAAAATAATAAGAAGAAATAAATAAGAATATTATAAATAAATAAGAATAAATATATTCTTATTTATATAATATATATATTCTTATTTATATTTTTATATATAAATAAATAAGAAATTAAATAAGAAATTTAAGGCTTTATCTGGGGGAATGCTCTCATTTTACAGGTATAAACTGATTTTAAGTTGTTGCCTAAGTCTTCCCACCTGCACAGTAAAGATGTGCTCATCCTACCTGTACAGAGGTTTCATTCCAGTCTGTGTGCATACAGCCCTCCTCAAATTTGCATGTTACAGGATATTCTTGAAGGGTTTCCATTTTATTCAGTGAGTTGAATGAAAAAGACTGGATATCTTGATTATTTTGCACTTAGAACCTGCAAGTGACACTGTTTGTCCTTCTTAAAAAAAGGACACAACCTTCCAAAATGTGCACCAAAAAATTATTCTACTCCTTACAGTGCTTGTTCTTGATTCTAACCCTTAGTGCTTGTTTTAAGAGCAAGATCTGCACTTTTAGTTATCTTTGAGACAGAAGATGTTCACACTGCTTCAGTGGAAAGTTACAGGAATTAATCCTGTCAGGAGTTAACCCTGTCAGGGTCTTTCTCTGTTTCAGTGCATTCAGCCCTCATCAAATTTGCATCTTACAGGATATTCCTGAGGGGCTTCCATTTTATTAAGTTAGTTGAATGAAAAAGAATGGATATATTGATTATTTTGCACTTAGAAGCTGCAAGTGACACTGTTTTTCCTTCTTAAAGAGGGACACAACCTTTCAAAACGTGCACCAAAAAATTATTCTACTCCTTACAGTGCTTGTTCTTGATTCTAACCTTAGGATTTAAGGTTTGAAAAAAGAAAACAAAGGGGGTGGATTTCACATGATGCTGACTGTAAGCAGTGTGATTAGATCTTCATGTTTTCAAATTATATTTTTATATGCTGCTTTTTATCTCATTTAATGACCAAATATCTCAGACATGATTATATTTCTTACTTTGCTTTGGACTTCAGCTGTTTGTGTGCCCTGGGTTTAGAATTGTGCAGGTGCTAAGTAGGCACTGTACATTTATAAACCAAGTGTGTAGTCTGGGCTGAGCAACAGGGATGGATTTCAAATTTTTAGGGTGTTTTTGATTTTTTTTTTTTATGTATTTTATATATATATTTTATATATATAATATATATTATATATAATATATAGATTTATATAAAAATATATATAAAATACATAAAAATATAATATATATTATATATAATATAATATATATAATATAATATAATATAATATATATAGTATATAATATATATAATATATGATAATATATAATATAATATATAATATATATATTATATATAATAATATATGTAGTATATATATTTTATATATATAATATATATTATATGTAATATATATATTACATATATAATTATATATATTTATATATAAATATATATAAAATACATAAAATATATATAATATCTATTATATATATATAATATAATATATATAATATATATATAAAATATATATTGTATAATATATATAATATATGATAATATATAATATAATATAATATATATTATATATAATAATATATATAGTATATATATATTTTATATATATATGTATTATATATAATATATATATTATATATATATAATTATATATATTTATATATATATAAATATATAAAAAATACATTAAAAAAAATCAAAAACACCCTAAAAATATATATATTTATTTTGATTTTATTTATTTTTGACCTTTTATGATTATGTATATTTGGAACATTGCAAATACACCCTTCCTGGGTACCACAAAGATCTGCTCCTCAAAATAAAAAAAAATCAGTAGGTGGCATCATGTCTGTGCTTGTGTTCCCTAAGTTTTCAGTTCAAGTGTTTATGTGCCTTCCTGAAAAAAAAGAGCTCACAGAAGTCCTTTTTATGTTATGTGAGTTAATATTTATGCATAAAGTGCACACAAATTGTTTTTTTCTTTCTTTGTGAAGATACTCCCCAGATGAACTTCGTTACTTGCCACTGAACACTGCTCTGTATGAGCCTCCCCTGGACCCTGAGCTGCTTACCTTGGACAGTGATGGAGATTCAGATGATGCAGAGGAAGGAAGAGGTGATGACAAGAGGAAAACCAAAGGCAACTCGGTGAGACAAATTGAAAGTATTCTTTAAAAAAGTCCTTTCCCTTCACTTTTGTTAGTTTTGGTAACTTCTTAGTAGAATATTTAACGAAGGAGAATCATAAACCAGAAGTGCTTCCTTTTTTAGTGCTTTATTTTATAACGTTGTTGTCCAGCTTTCCATTTTGATCCATTTTTAAACCAAACAAATACTTGAAATTTCAGGCCCTTTCTTCCTTCTTGTGAAAGAAATCTTGAAGAATCTTCCCAACTGCAGGTTTTTGAGATGACTTTTTCCACAAGGGGAGGTTGGTAGTGTTTAAAGGGAATGGATTCTGTAGTTCAGGTCACAGCATGTTTTGGTGTTTAAATCCCACAGTATCTGTCACTAAAGTAAAGACACTGATAGCCTGGTGGCTTTTTCTTGTTAGGTAGAAGCAGGAAGTACTCAAAAGAGAAACAGTTACTTTATTACAATTTCAAGAAAAAATAAAAAGCACTAGGTTGTTGGCTTTGTTTTTTGCTTTATAATACATCTTTTAAAAGATGTTTGTGTTCTCTCTGTTTACACAAACACAGAATTATTACTGAAAGTTAGTGGAAAATTCCACAAACCTTTTCACTGCCTTGATAATCTTTTAAGTGCTCAAAAGCAGTTGAGCTTTGGGTGAGATGAGCACAAGTGAACTATTGCTGTGTTGGTGTGGTTAGTATGGTGGTGAAAACCACTTCCCAGAAGTTTAACCCTAGTTTTAAGACTGAAAAATCACAGATACATTTAACAGTTTCTAGTTCAGTTGATGAACACGTTAGGTGGTGGGTATATAAAATGCTAAATTTTGGCAAGAAAGCATTTATTTGGTTTGTGTATTTGTTAAATACTCATGACTAAGGAAGAAAGGAAAGGGTGAGCTTGTAGGCTAAGAAGGGATTAGCTGTGTACACAGCCTTTCTGCTTGCTTTTTTTTAGAGAAGAAAAATTTGTTTAAATAAGTTTAGCATGCTAAATATCAACTCCAAACTGTGGTGTAATCATGCTCAAATTTTTTACAGTTGGTCTTTAATAATTTCTTCCCAGTCCACTATTTCACTGACTTCCATTCCCCTTGAGAGGAAAGAAAAGTAATCAAGCTGGGCAGGCTGCCCTTGCCTTTTCCACAAAGCTCAGAAGTCTTTTTAGTGCCAGAGTGCAGAAGGGAAAATATTTTAGAAAAGTGTAGGAGAAATTTCAGGTGAGATTCCCATGCAGTGGGTTTGGCTGTAGGAGCAGGGGTTCTTTGCTAGCCATTGGGGCATATTATTCAGGAAAAACACCTGCTGAAAATAAAGGTGGGCATTTTTTTCCATCCTCTTTTCTTGAGTTTTGGGCTACCTACCATTCCTGAGATCTCCCTGGTGAGTCCTGCTGTATGCTTTGTGCTTTTTGCTTTTTCACCCTCCACCTAGCTGGAGTCAGAAAGCAATTTTCCTGTTCTGAATTGTTTCAATGGGCCTGTCCTAAATAACCTTTCTTCTAAAATAATGGTGAAATGTACTATTTCTTGCCAGTTTGCCTTATTTTTGTGTTATATTCCTCCCATTGCCCTGTGTCAGTTTTATTTTATTTTATTTTTATTTTAAGCTCTGGGGCACAGGCTGATTGCTATTATGTTTGTACAGGATGCCTTTAACTGGAGGGCACACTGCTATTTGGCCTTTTGGTTTTTATTGTAATATATATGATTAATCATATTGCCTTCTCTTGGAGCTTTTTGGAGGCCTTCATTAACACTTTTCTGAGAAAAATCTGGTGCTGCTGCTTTTAATTATGCTTACATTGATCTCTCACCCTCTTTGAACCTCTTCCCTCTTTCTTGCCTCCCCATTCCTCAAATAAATAAAAAAAAAGCTTTAACTGCAGCATAAATTCTGTTGTTTGGGTTTATATTAAATATTGAAGTGCTTTGCCTTTGATGGCATTCTTCTGCTGCAGCCCAAATGAAATATTCAGATTGCTCCTGGTGCAAACAGTAGATGAGGGTGGCACGAAAAAAAAAAAACCAAAAACCTTCACAGCTTTAATTTGAGCAGTGCTCTCTGGTTTTAAATGCATGGTAAGGGCACTTTTTTCTTTTTTTGCTGGCCCTCTGTAAAAAATCTCTTGCATACAGCAGATTTCTTGCTGACTTGTAAAGGAAAATGGTTCAAAGAATTACACTGTTGTGCTCCTCACTCAAAACCAGCTGGAAAACATGACTGGTGTTGCTGGTGCCAGTAAAAGAGAGAATGAAGGTTATGAGCAATGGTGTTGTAGACTGTGATATACCCCATGCTTTAGCAGAAGGAAAGATTTATCCTTCTTTCACCTTAGCTGGCTCTAAGGCATAGGAAAGACTTGTCTGTCTATCATCCCAAAAAATAAAAAATCTAGCTATGGTATTTTTATTATAGGACAATTCGTCTGGCAATGTATCTGAAGGTGATTGCGCCACAGACAACCAGGAGGATTCTTTTCAGGGAAGACAAAAAACAAGAGACAAAAGTTCTACTCCAAGAAAAGATGGTTCCAAACGTTCTGTTTTATCCAAATCAGTTCCTGGGTACAAGGTAGAAGAAAAAAGCCCGTGACTGAACTGCTTTCCTGACCAGCCTCTCCCTGAAATAGTTTGGTTTTTTTAAAAAATATGGAACTTCTGCTTGCTGTACTTCACTAGCTGCTCTCCTGTTGTGTGCTCCATCTGTTTGCTTCCTTATTTCCTTTTTGCTTATATTTCATGTGGGACTTTCCTTTCCCCCAGCTGTACAGTGGCCTCTGTTTCTGGTAGCTTCTCAGAATCCCAGGCAGTGACAGCAGAAAGATCCATTGTGGATTTATCATTGGACCTCTGCATCTTTCTGCCTGCCTTGACATCAGCAGTCAGAGTTGGAACTTGCCAGTGTAAAACTAGCATTCAGGATCCTTTTTTTTGTTGTTTTTTCCTCTACAATTTCACGTGGCAGCATACCAAGAGCTCAGTGCTTTAAAGTGCAGCTGTGTGAACATCTTGTTACAACACTCATTTAAAATAATCTTTCATCCTGAGATGCTGTGATGTGTAGGATGGAAGGCAAGTAGCTTACTACAGTTGTACAGGCAACACTACATAACCACTGTGTATGGCAAGTAGCTTTTTATGTAGTTCATGCTGTGTAGAAGCTTTTGTGGGCAATATGCTTTTATCCAAGCTAAAAACTTGATGGGGATGTGAGGACATTTCAGCAGTCAAGCAGCAATTGCCAAACCTAGGACACAAATCATCAGTATTACTGTAGAATAATTTCAAAACTTAAGTGAAACTAAGGTTTAAATTAAAAAAAAAAACCAAAACAAAAAAACTAAAAAAAAACCCAGACTTTTCAGAAGAAATGGGAAATGACATGCCTTATTTATGTGTTGGTATTCTGCATACTAGTTCTGCTTTTAAAGCACTTGGTTGCCTAGTCCTGTTCTGGTGGGAATCAGAATTTTCCATTGGTGAGGTGGGAGCAGGAATAGATCCATAAACAGGGAAAACCCTACAAGTCAGGTAGGGTTGAGCATTCAGCAGTCAGGAATGCTTGTTGAGAGAGATTATGGGATGAGGAACATTTTTGTCAGTGAGAAGATGGTAGGCATTGAGAAGCTGGGAAAACATGAGCTATTGATGGCTTGCATTTTATATTCATAAATATTTACTGCTTCTGTTTACCAGGTGAATAGTAAATAAGCTACTACTTAAGCTAATTTCAAACAAGAATTGGGCAACTTTGGTAAATTTTCTCTACATACAGGATCTGTACAAGTTGATAACAGACAGCAAGCTCCAGTTGCATTTTTTCTTTTAAGGAATTGATAAAGAAATCTGAAAACCATGGAGATTTAGACTGTGGTACCATAGGTGTATTTTTTTGATAGAAAACTTTGGAAACTATTGTAGACTCAGAATGCATACCAGTATTCCCATGGATATGAAATCCAAAGATGGAGCTTGGCATTTAATTTTTGTTTTAGCTTTAACTTAACATTAGAGGTTCTGTGCCACTTAGCTGTGAGACACCTGGGGCTTTGATTAGTCCAATCTATTTAATGACTGCATAGAAAGAGGACTGATGGGGCAGAACTTCTTGCAACTGGACTTCAAGAGTCGTCTAGAGCATTGTATTTTGGGAGGGTGAGAGGATTGGCTTTCTTTTTTGTGGAAACATTTAAATGTTTTCAGTAAACCCAATGGCATCAGCTGTTTTGACTGGTAGGACAGGAAGATTCTTGGTTGTCAGTCTACAAAATGACCAGATAATGAAATATACCATATGTGCCTGAGTGTTAAGGCACTTTGAGCTTAAAGCTTAGCTGATTTTAAAGTGTCCCTGTGAATTCTAAATCTTTGTAATACTTTTGTTCTCTATTGTTCTCTAATATTTGCCTATTTTTGTAGAACAGTAATCTTCTGGTTACATGGAGTTAAAACTGAAGGATAATTGCTATGGCATCAACATACAAATGTATAGTTATAGCCACCTTATGGACAGGATTCACACATTTCCACCCAGTTATTTTTGAGTAAGAGAAATAATGTATTTTATATGGAGTCCTTTTTAAGGTCAGTTCTTTAACAAAGAACCACGAGGGTGTGTTTTACATTTTGTGGTGTTACAAGTAGCAAAAGTCTTGGTTGCTGCAGGACTGGCTGCTACAATTGCACACACGGGGTACTGTTGAAAGTACAGGGGATTTTTTGCACATAAAACTGAAATGTATTCAGAAACTATTTTACAACACTTCTGTTTTGGGTCACTCTATATGAAAACAGAATGCTTTGCATTCAGAATAGGACCTTGGTAAAAATGGTGTGGTTGGAATGGTGACTTCCACAGCAGCATGGAAGTGAAAATTTACAGAGCAGGAAGTCATCTTTTGGACCCTGCATTCCTTTTCTCTCCCTTCCTTATCCCAGCAAGATGAGGACTTAAAAAGCAAAATATAATCAGATGTGATATTGTGACTTCTCACTTGGGTCTGATAGACTTTTTTTCACAGCATTTCTAAAAGCCATTTATGGAGACAGAACTCAAACTGTTCTGAAATGTGAATAGTCTTGTGGGTTTAATTTTTTTTTTTTTTTTTTTTTTCATTTTTGTAAAAATACTTCCATACTGTTGGAACTTTATTAATAGGCTGTGATTCTCAACCCTCCCCCAACATGCACAGTTTCTGATGAACACAGTTTAGTGAAGAATAGATAGAAGCATTGTTATGAAATGCATCTATATCTGTGTTTAGATTGATGTGTATCTGAGTGTTAACTGCACGTGCCCCCAGGCAGGTACAGTGACCAAAAAATAGCTCACTTTAGTTTTTTCCTGGAGTACAAGGGAGTTTGCTGCCTTCTTAAGGGCAGCAAAATGCAAATCCATAACAAACTAGAAGTCTGATTAGAAAAGTGCACTTGCTATTCTAGAAAGTTTGCTTAGAAATAGTTAAAAAACACAATTAAAAATAAATTAGAATGTAGCCTGAACAATGGGAGGGTAAGTGCTGCAACACTGACAAGGTTTAAGCATGTGCCCTTTTGTTGGGAGGAGCAAGGTATAAAGGTATACATGTAGGACATATAGGAAACAGTACAAGAGTTTGTGTGGTTTTGCTTCCATTATATTTATTATTTTGTAGAGACGTTTGTGATTGTTAGACTTCTTTTATTGTTTTATTATATTTATGTATAAAACAGGTGGACTCTGCATTTTTTTTTTTTTTTAATAAATAAGCAAAAAAAAGTCTGTATAAATGCCTCTGTCATCTTTTGAAGGAAGTTGCCTATAAACATCTGGTATGGTGTTTCATTTTCTTAAATAAATTCTTTACACCAGACAATTTGAAGCAGACTGTCACCACGTTTTGACTTTAAAAACATGTTGAACACTTCAAAAAACATAAAGCAATCTGCCTTGACGACTTAGAAAAAGAATTCAAATTTTAATTGTCTTGCTAGATGACAGGGAAAACTGTCTGGGGAAATAGACACCCTGAGAGAGAAGTTGTATTGCAGAACTCAACTTTCTTTCAAGTATAAATAGTTCTGGTTTCACATTTAAAATTTATTCTTAAACTTCATTTTGCTCTCCCTGTGTGGCTGGGACTCTCCTTGCTGAGAAGCCTTTTAGTTCCTTAGGAACAGGGAATCTCTTGAGCAACTCCCCCTGCCAGCTGCATCTTTGCAAGCAGCAGTTTTTTAGAACTGTGGCACGAGGTGATTTAGTGAGTGCTGTGTTATTACCTTTAAACCACACTTCTCACTAATTTAACCATGGAGAGGTCAAACCTCAAGAGTGTAGCTTCTGAAATTCATGGTGAAATTCTGAAATTCTTCCTTGGTTCTGCTCCAGATCAAACCATTGGGGGTCTCTCTTGGGTCACATCACAGAACACATTAATAAATGTCACTGGGACAGCCTGCTAGTTCTCTCTTACCTTTTAAATGGATCTGTTGGACCCAAATACACTCCAGTTGATTGATCCCTTAGAAAGGTGGTGAATGTGTAACCAGTGACATGCAAGGGGTGTTTTTCTTGCAGTGATTCTGAGTGGATACAAGAGTGGGGAAACAGCTCTGGGCAGCTTAGCAAACCAAATAGTTTGAAATGGAAGAGACATCAAGGTTATTGCTTTTGTAAGGGATTTTCTGTCTTTAGGGACAAGTATAAGGCAGGTGGGAAATTGTGTTTATTAATAAAAAAGAAATATGCATGGAGTTTATCTCCAGTTTAAAGTTAATTTATACTGGAAGTTTTAATTCTGTGTCACATTCAATTTACACTGAAGGGAATCTTAGCTGATTAACTCATGGGGAGAAGTGAATACAAGTTTGTGCTCCAGTTTGCTTTATGTGTAACTCACCAGCTGTGCCAAATGCAAAATTTAATGTAGTTAATTAGGATCTTTTTCAGTGCTCCTGCTCCCCAGTTGTTGCCATATGGTTTAGGGGTCACACATCATAACAGATAGCTCATTAATTTTAAGACTTGAGGAGGTGTTTAACATTTCCTGTTAAATCTGTCAATTCTTCTGGAATGAATTTATAGCCCTCTTCTACCCTTCCAGCCAAAGGTCATTCCAAATGCTATATGTGGAATTTGTCTGAAGGGTAAGGAGTCCAACAAGAAAGGAAAAGCTGAAGCTCTTATACATTGCTCCCAGTGTGACAACAGTGGTAAGTATCTGCATACAGTAAGCAGATTCCTAAGGGACTCTTGTTTGCCAGATCTTTT
This sequence comes from Heliangelus exortis, assembly GCF_036169615.1. Lineage (NCBI taxonomy): Eukaryota > Metazoa > Chordata > Aves > Apodiformes > Trochilidae > Heliangelus > Heliangelus exortis. The sequence goes on along the minus strand of NC_092424.1, from coordinate 2,669,736 downwards.
TCTGGAAGTGTTTAGCTCTCTACCAACACTTCCCTTGCCTTTTCTGTCCTTCGTTGGGCCTCCCTGTTTTATGTTACGTGGTGTTAGCACTGTGGGATCTCACCAGGAAGCTTCAGCACCTGTAAAAGCAAACGGTCTTAAACTGGTTTGATGTTTCATTTCAGACCCAGCAGTAATAATATTGGTTTTAATCTAGGCCACCCTTCTTGCCTTGACATGACCCCGGAGCTTGTTGCTATGATTAAGACTTACCCTTGGCAATGTATGGAGTGTAAAACGTGCATTATATGTGGGGAGCCTCACCACGAAGAAGAAATGATGTTCTGTGATGTCTGTGACCGTGGTTATCACACCTTCTGTGTGGGCCTTGACTCTATCCCTTCAGGTAATAAATGGAAAATCCCTTCAGGAAATGGTTCCCTACCCACCTCCTCTGTGTCCTGGGCTCTCTCTGGCAGAGTTCAGACACGCATTGATGTCCTGGTTTGGGTCAGGATAAAGGTGATTTTCTGTCCTGTACTTTTGCTTTTAGCTAAGTCTCTTGTAAGTGGTTGCACTTGCTGGAGCTCATAGTTTACAACAAGTGGGAAGGGTAGGAGTAAGCCACAGGGCAGGAAAAACCATTCAGACTGCAGGACATGGTTTTTTTAATAAGCTTTATTTCTTCATATTTGGTTGTACACAGTTTAACCTGGCAATTCCTGGAGAGGAAAAACAATTGGCTTTTGTAACAGAATCTGAACAGACTCACTCAGAACTAGGGTCGGGTTTCTTTTTTTTTTTTTTTCCTTCCATGTCCACAGAATACTGAGAACAATTAACCTCTTTCCATGAAATTAATTTGGAAAGAGGCTGTATTGCTGCATATTGCTGGAATATAGTTTTCACATTAACAAAGTGTTTGTGCTATTATTTCAGTTTCTCAACTTAAAAGTATGCTGAATTTAGTATTTGTAAACACCCTTCTCATTTTGATTTCTTTCCTCTTAAATATCAAAGCTGGGAGTGAAGTACCTAACTCTCAGGCAGCCTGTAGCTAAATTACCTCCACACACCACTTGGCCAACTCCAGGCAGTGTAAAGAAAGCTTCAGACATGTCAATAAGTGGTAGTTCTGCTGCTTCTTGTGTAATACTAAATCCAAACAAAGTTCATGGCTAAGTATTGAGTGGCTGCAAGTTCCCTGCATTCCCTGGAACTACAGTACTTCCAAACTACTGTATATTCTGTTTTGGGAAGTACAGGTTCTGGGGCTGATTTAACTTAATCTACCCAGATCATCTGCCTACAAAACTGTAGAATTACCAAAGCAGCCTTTATGATCTGTGCTGTTGTAATACAAACAGTTAAATGCTTCTGCTCTTTGCTCAACCCTTTTTTTTGTTCCCTCAGTAAATAAGTTTTAGCACAAGGCCTGGTGGTGAGGCCCTGCCAGCAGTTTCATCTGTGCTGCCTGACTGCACTGAAATAAGGGACCCTGCTTTGGGGAACTGGACCCCATACCTGGGACAAAAGAGCAACATCTGCCAGTTCTGCTCTGAGTAACTGCCCAGCCCCTCAAACTGTGGCTGCTCATGTGAAAACAGAACTCAAAAATTCAAGTGCTTTCCTAATAACCACCTCCTCAGCTCTGCTGGCACTGCTGGAGGCTCACCCAGCTAACTGCTACATGCCAGGAGCCTGCAAGAGAAGGTGAATTTTAGGTGCTGTTTTCTCTGCCTTCAGACAGGATGACATTTTAAGGAAAAGCACTGGTTGGTTTTATGAAAGGAGCACCTGCTAGATTGGTGAAAGGACATACCTAAAGGAGGGAGTAACAAAGGTAGTTTCCCAATAACAAACTTTCTTTTCTTAGGTCGCTGGATTTGTGATTGTTGTCAGAAAGATTCTCCTGTACCCAGAAGAGGAGGAAGAAGGGGGAAAAACAGCAAGGAGGGCTAAAAAAAAAAAAAAAAAAACCCAAAAAACTTGCTGTCCCAAATTAACTGCACAATTAAAGTGATACTTTGGTGCTATTTAACCAACCACTCTTAAGAGGAACAATACCACTTTTTTTTTTCTCTTTTTACCAAATAAACTTTTAATTTTGGCTACATCATGATTCTTTTTTGTGATACAAGTCACTGATCATGTCCTGTCAGATGCTGAAACAGGCAGGCCAGATTCCCATTTAAAAAGAGAAGTAATGAAGTTTAAATTGTATGTGCACCATTCACAGAAAATTATAGTAACAAGTACATACTTGTTTATTTCAGTGCACTCATCAGTAAGAGCTGTGAAAGGAAAATTACAGAGCTATTTAAATATACCCTATTTGCATAGCAACTGGTTATTCTGAAAGACTCAATCCAAGGAAAAAAAATTACTCCTGAAAACAACTAACTTTCAAGGAAGAGTTGGCAGGACCTGGCTTTCTGAAAGTGTGCTCACACATTCCTTCCAGCAGAATTTTTCTTTGCAAGCTAATGACTTATTCATAAAGATGTACTAGGAAAAAAAAAAAAAAAAAATCAATCACAAAAAGCTATAAAAAGAAGTGTAAGAAAATACCTCTGAAGCTCAAGATGCTGTGTGCTGTGTTGCTTTCACCAGGGAATGAAAGTGTTGTGGTGACAAACACCAGCAGCTGAAAGCTGTGGTAACAGTGCAGAAGTGATGAAGTGACATGCACTTGATTTGGGTCATGGGTTTGCAGAGGTGATGAGTGACTGGACAGCCCAGTGCTTGGCAGATGGCTGACCCCATGCAGAGCACAAGCAGACAAAATGCAGATCAGCTCTCCCCTTAGGTGACTGCTTTTCCTTCCTTCATCCCTGGCACCTCAACCTGGATACTCACAAAAGGCATTGGTAATTAGGTTGACTGGAGACACTCGCTCAGAAAATAAGCAGATTTTCTTTTTAAATACACTCTTCAACTGAGAGGGGGCACAGAAGTGCAGCAGTTCATTTCACTTTTCATTATAAAAAAGGAATAGAAAATACTGACACCTGTTTAAAATAAATTTAACAAGATCCCAACTGTACATTCATTTTCAAGCCCTGATCTCTGAAGAACACTGCAAATACCGTGCTTGCTGTTCATTTTATGTGGAGGGGAGGATTGACAATAGAAAATTAAATATGGCTTTTTTTCCCCCCCCAAACTCCTTTTCTGGTATAGAAAAAGTAACCTGAAAACCTCCTCAGGCAACATAACAAAGAGTATTAAAGGTGACAGCAAGTCACTCGTGTTCAGTTTCACAGGCTGAAGCGTGGCTTAGTCCGGTGTGTGCCGAGTTAAAAAAGAATTTCAAGTATTAATTTCAAAATTCCAATCAGTATCGTCCAGAAAACAGACTCCTCATCCTGAGACTCATCTTCTGTAGACTGGGAATATCTCTGGTTTGCCTCCATCTCCTCGGGGTTGTAAGAAGCCTCTCCAAAGGGGTACTGGACCACCGTTCGATCGTAGTAGACTTTCATCTCGAACTCACTCTCCTGGTGGGAAGGGTGCCCATAAATCCCAATTCCCACAGGCCGGCGGAAATGTGCAGGGACGTGGACAACATCCTGGCCACAAGTCACAGACTGTAACTCATACTCATCAAAGCTGGGGTGGAGAGTCAGGTCGGAGACGTACAAATCCGCGTCGCCTTTTAAACTCCGCATCTGAAGCACGATCTTGCCCTCGTGGTTCAGCCTCAGGTAGCTGTAGTTCCCTGCTCCAATCTGCCCTTGGACAACGTGGAGAAGAATCCATTCGTCAGGTACCTCTTCCTCCTCAAAGGTATTTCCCCCCAGTAGCACCTGAGCTGCCAGAAGTATTATCAGGATTCTTCTCCAGCATTCTGCCATGGTGGTGAGTTATATTCCTGTGCCCTGGGAATACAAAACACAATTCAGATCCTAGCATTCTCTGTTCCTAGAAGAAACTGAATTTTAAATTATTTTTTTTTTTAATTTGATAATTTTTTAGACATCCCTCCAGTCCATACCAATTTAAGCAGCTTCAAGTATGTTCATTAACTTTTTTAACAGTAACAAAAAGCATCGATAAGATTCAAAACTCCGTAGGATTCTAATGGCTTCAATTACTTCAGAAATTAATCAAGCAGGTCTTCTTTCACCCAGAACTGACAGAGCCTTTAGTTTCATTCTACCTGCATTTTGACAGATACCCAGAAGAGAGGAAACCCAATCATGACTTTTAAATTCAGTCTTTAAAAAAATGGAGTTAAAAAGAAGGCTTTTGAGTGCTTGAAGTAGCTCAGCTTTGTACCAGGTTCTCAGGGCACCCTATTTGTTCTCCCTTCATCTCCAGCAGACAGTAAAGATGCAAATCTGTGTGTATGCATGAAGCAGGCTGAGTTCTAACTCAGATTCAAGCATTCTCTGTCCCTGGAAGAAACTGATTTTTTTTATTTTCATAATTTTTTAGAAGTCCCCTCCAGTCCATACCAATTTAAGCAGCTTCAAGTATGTTCATTAACTTTTTTATCAGTAAGAAAAAGCATCGGTAAGATTCAAAACTCTGTAGGATTCTAATAGCTTGAATTACTTCAGAAATTAATCAAATTCTTTCACCCAGAACTGACACAGACTTCAGTTGCATTCTACCTGCATCCCTGCCAAATTTGACAGATACCCAGAAGAGATGAAACCCGATCATGACTTTTAAATTCAGTCTTTAAAAAAATGGAGTTAAAAAGAAGGCTTTTGAGTGCTTGAAGTAGCTCAGCTTTGTACCAGGTTCTCAGGGCACCCTATTTGTTCTCCCATCATCTCCAGCAGACAGTAAAGATGCAAATCTGTGTGTATGCATGAAGCAGGCTGAGTTCTAACTCACACTGGGAGCAGAGTTAGAAAAATCTAGTAAGATAATACATTAATTTATGGTTTTGATGTGTAGATTGTTTCCAGGACTAAACTTGGCATATTTTCCCCTGAAAAAAATGCGTTTACTTTCCTAAAGATTTTGTTGCTGTACAAATACTCAGCTCTTTACAGCACTGGGTTACAAAACAAGTTGGCTGAAGTTACCAGGAGAAAAGGCAGAGGAAAAAGACTGCTGCAAGATTAAGGCTCTAGAACCCTTTCCTTCCCAGGGAGAAAGCCTCCCAACAATTCCATCAAATCCCTGGGCACTAAGACACAGGAACCTTGCTGAAAGCTTCCAAAACACACAGAATTTGACGTGCAAATCACAAGTACACAAGTACACACGTTTCAGCTGCAGCTTCTCCTCCTCTCATTCCTTAAGGATGGCAGAAGTTCTCTTAAACATCAAAAACTCCAATAAGTTGTTTTGTACCCTAACACCATAGAAACAAAGCTCATCGCTTCCACCAAGTCCCCGCTTAAAGGTTTTACAGTTATGGGGGAAAAAAAATGTACAAATATTTCTGTAGATCCAAGTTTTCTGCCCCAGAGGCCTCGGTGACAAACACAAGGCCAGAATTCTGCAAAGACAGCACACAAAATACCAGCACAGCATTCACAGGATCTACCGGGCTGACAAACCACCCTCCACAGCCACCGAAAAGGAAGGGGAAAAAAAAAAAAAAAAATACACAAAAAAAGCGCTTTTTTCCCTGCCTTTGGTCTCCCTTTCAGCAGGGAACCGACTCCCCGGCACTTACCGAGCGAAGCTCCGGGCGGAGGAAGGGGAAGAGCCCCGCAACCGAGCCAAGCAAATCCCCACCAAGTTACCTCGGGACGGATCCCGGCGTTGGAGCCGGGAAAGGCGATTCGGGAGACCTTGGACAGAGCCCGGAGCTCCTCTGCCCACCCCTCCGCTCCCTCCTTCCCCGCAGCCGGGACGGGGGACACGGAGGGACACGGAGGGACACGGAGGGACACGGAGGGACACGGAGGGACACGGAGCCACGCTGCCCGCTCCTCCCGGTCCTCCCCCCCGAGCAGGGCAGCGGTTCTCGCCTTACCCCGGGGCCGGGACACCCCTGCTCGCCTCCCCCCTCCACGGGGCTCCGGCAGCGGCCAGGCCGCGGCTGAGGCGGAGCAGCGGAGCTCGGCGGACGTGCGGCCGCGCACCGCGGGGAAACCCCACCCCGGGGCGGAACCGGGAGGGCGGAGAGGCCGCCCCCGAGGCCTGCAAGGCCCGGGAGCCGTAGGGGGGAAGTGGTGGGGAGGGGGAATGTGTCTGCCACTCACTCCCGGACCCACCGAACTCTCCCCCCGGTACCACCGGACCCGCTCTGCCCGTGCCCGGTCCGGGGTGTGGTGAGGCGAGCACCCCCCCCCCGCCCCGGCCGTGCTATCGCGAGAGTTGGGCGATAGCGGAGCTGTCGCCATGGCAACGCCGAACCGAACCGCCCCGACGGAACCGGCACCGCCTCTCGCCCCGGGTTTGGTTCCGGTGGCTCAACGGGGGCGTGGGGACGCATCACCGAGGGGTGCGGGACCCAGGGCACTCGGAGCTGTGCCCGGGGAGGGGTGCGGGGTTGGGGGCATTTTTGGGGGGAGAGCGGGTATCGGTGAGTCCGGTAACGCAAAACTTGTTTAATTGTAAAGTTTGAGGCAAATCCGGGGGGATGGTGAGGGGCTGGATGAATGTGTGAATGAATGTGGTCCTAAAATGAAGAGAAATGGACCGGAATCGGATGTGATACGCTTAGGGTAAGGTTGCCCTTCAACAGCTTGTGACAATTTCTGTGTCTGACAGCAGAAACACCCCCCCGAGGTGACAAACGGAAAAATGTGAAAATAAAACCGATTCGTTTTGAAACCCCCTCGATTTCAACAAAGTTAGTATCATAATATGTAATTATTATCATGGAATATCACGCATAAGCGAGACTGGAGGGGTGAAACTGAAAGGAAATTGACAAGGGGTGTATTTGTGTGCTGAGATTCAAGGGGAGGTGGGGATGCTACAGAAGTGTCAGGAAAAAAAAACCTCTGAGTCGTGAGGTTCAGGACTTTATCAACTCCCCGAGGACTCCAGGGACAGAGATCCACAACCTGTCTTCAGAAAATTGTTCAAATATTCAACCACCCTTTAGCTCTCTTCCCCTTATGCTCTGGTTACATGGTTGGAGGCAATGATAATGTCCCAGCTGTCTCCAGGCTGAAAAAGCCAAATTTTTGCAGCTTCTCCCCATACATCACATTCTGCAGCCCCCTGAGCATCTTGGTTGCCCTTGGTAGCTCCAGTATAAACCAGCAGCCCCCAAAACAATTCCAACAGCCCCAAAACAATCCCAACAGCCCCAAAACTGGGCACAGCACTGCAGATGTGTCCCTTCTTTCAAGGGAAAGGGGAAGGATCAGTCCCAGGACTGGCTGCTCTCTTATTAATAATTCTAAGGACAGAGTTGGCTGCCTCTGCTACAAAGGTGCAGCAGTGGTTTTTATTCAGCTCATCCAGCAGGATCTCCAGACCTTTTTTTAATGGATCTGCTTCCCATTCAGCCAGCATCCAGCCAGCATCCAGCATTCATCCATACACCTCTGGCTGTAACCATCAGCACCCGGTGTTCCCAGTCCTGGATGCAGACACTGAGTGAGAAACCTGCTGTTAATTCCAGCTGCTTAGAAGGGACTGAGCTGAAAGCAAAATGCCAAGACAGAAAACCGGTTCTAATCCTGGCCCAAACCAGGACAAATTGCAGCTGAGGGGACACCTGAGGAGACCCCCTTGGTGCACTGTGGAAATTTCCAAGCAACAGTCAGGTTGTTGGCAGTTACAGCCCCAAGTGGCTGTTACTGGAGCCTTTGGGGGTGCCATCGGGGTCCTGCTCAGCCAGGGGACATTGGGAGGTGACAGAGCCCTGGGGGGCAGCCCATGGTCCTGCCATGCTCTGCTGGTGAGGGTCGCATCCTGGGGGAGGAGGAGCAGGGGGTGCCTGGGACCCCCTCGGCTGCCAAGGGTGCAGCCCCTGGGGTGAAGAGGGTCCCCAAAAAAGTGCTGGCCTCTGGGGCCCTTTTTAGCTGTGTGATGGAAAGTGCTGGAGAGAGAGGTTCTGGGGGTGAAAGCTGCAATCCTGAGGTGGTCTGTGAAAAGCATTTGCTGAGAGGGAAGCTGCCAGAGGGCCTTGCTCAGCTGGCGTGTGGTCACCAGCACTGGGCTTTCCCCTGGCACCTGAAGGAGTTGTGTGTCTGGAGCACAGAGGCTGCACAGGTAACACCAGAATTTGCCTCCTGTTTCAGGAAAGGGTTAAAAAGGGACATTGGAACGGGCTGCCCAGGGAGGGGGTGGATTCTCCATCCCTGGAGATATTTAAAAAGAGACTGGATGTGGCACTGGGAACCACGGGGGGAGTGGATCAAGGGTTGGACTTGGTGATCCCAGAGCTCCTTTCCAACCCAAATGATTCTGGGATTCTGACAGGACTGATGGGGGAATGGATTCCAGCTGGAGGAGGGGAGATTGAGGCTGGATGTGAGGAAGAAGTTCTTCCCCATGAGGGTGGTGAGACCCTGGCACAGGTTGCCCAGAGAGGTGGTGGAAGCCCCTTCCATCCCTGGAAGTTTTTAAGGCCAGGCTGGATGGGGCTTGGAGCAACCTGGGCTGTGGGAGGTGTCCCTGCCCATGGACCTGGATGAGCTTGAAGGTCCCTTCCAACCCAAGAGGGCTTGGACTTAAGCTCTGCCAGGGGAGGGTTAGGTTGGATATTAGGAAAGGATTCTTTGCAGAGAGGGTGCTCAGCCATTGGAATGGGCTGCCCAGGGAAGGGGTGGATTCTCCATCCCTGGAGATATTTCCAAAGAGCCTGGATGTGGCACTCAGTGCCATGGGCTGGGAACCACGGGGGGAGTGGATCAAGGGTTGGACTTGATGAGCTCTGAGGTCCCTTCCAACCCAGATGATTCTATGATTCTATAAAACCAAAATATTTGGGGGTGGTGTAGGAGTTTCAGGTGTCACTTGGGTGCTGGGAAGATACTGGTGTTTGTTATGAGCTTTGGTAATGGTGTTGGGACTGGTTTAAGCTCTTCTGGGGTTGGCAGATAAACTACCAGCCAGGTTTTTGCTTGTTCCTTCCCAGCAAGGTGGGAGAGAGAACTGGATGGACAAAAGGACTCAAAGGTGGAATTAAGATGGTTTAATAAGTGAAGGGAACAGGAAAAAAAAGATACTTTAACAAGTGAAGGGAACAGGGAGAAAAAGATAGTTTAACAAGTGAAGGGAGCAGGAAAAAATTAAGAGATACAGAAGCAATCACCCATCAGCTCCTACAAGCTGATAATGCCCAGCCAGGCTTCAAGAAAAAAAAAACCAGGAATTTTTTCATCCCATTCCCTCAGTTTTATTGCTAAGCATATTTTATGGCTGGCAATGTCCCTTTGCCACCTGAGGCTGGCTCTGCCCCTTCCCAGCCTCTCCTGCATCCCCGGCCTATTCATGGGGAGTGGGAGGGAGGGAGCAGGACAGAGGGAAAAAAATAAATAAAAATAAATAAAAATAAAGTATTGACATTGTGCAAGCACTCTCTGGCCACCTCCAAAATATTTGTGTGCTACCAACACGGTTTTTATCCCCAAACCCAAAGCATTGCACCATGCAAGGCTCTCAGGAGAAAGTCAGCTCCATCCCAGACTCAGTAGATGAAGTGATTTTCATAGAATCATAGAATCATAGAATCCTAGGGGTTGGAAGGGACCTGGAAAGCTCATCTAGTCCAACCCCCCCTGCCAGAGCAGGGCCCCCTAGAGTACATCCCCTAGGAACGTGTCCAGGTGGGTTTTGAATGTCTCCAGTGAAGGAGACTCCACAACCCCCCTGGGCAGCCTGTTCCAGGGCTCCCTCACCCTCACAGTAAAAAAATTTTTTCTGATATTCAACTTGAACCTCCTATGCTCCAATTTACACCCATTACCCCTTGTCCTATCACTGGTCACCACTGAGAAAAGCCTAACTCCATCTCCCTGACACTCACCCCTTACATATTTGAAAACATTGATGAGGTCACCCCTCAGTCTCCTTTTCTCCAAACTAAAGAGACCCAGCTCCCTCAGCCTTTCCTCATAAGGGAGATGTTCCACTCCCTTAATCATCTCAGTAGCTCTGCGCTGGACTCTTTCAAGCACTTCCCTGTCCTTCTTGAACTGAGGGGCCCAGAACTGGACACAATACTCCAGGTGTGGCCTCACCAATGCAGAATAGAGGGGGAGGAGAACCTCTCTTGACCTACTAACCACACCCTTTCTAATGCACCCCAGGATGCCATTGGCCTTCTTGGCCACAAGGGCACATTGCTGGCTCATGGGCATCTTCTTGTCTACCAGGACCCCCAGGTCTCTTTCACCTACACTGCTCTCCAGCAGCTCAGCCCCCAACCTATACTGGGACATCGTGTTGTTCTTCCCCAAATGCAAAACTCTTCACTTCCCCTTGTTGAATTTCATCATGTTCCTCCCTGCCCAACTCTCCAGCCTGTCTAAGTCTCTCTGAATGGCAGCACAGCCTTCTGGTGTGTCAGCCACTCCTCCCAGCTCAGTGTCATCAGCAAACTTGCTGAGGGTACATTCTATACCCTCATCCAAGTCGTTGATGAAGATATTGAACAACACCGGTCCCATTTTGAAACAATAAAGTAAAAAAATAATAATTCCCATTCACTATCCACTTGTAACTTTGCCTTGCTTGTAATCTCAGTTTTAGTGACCTGTTGGGCTCTTTTCTGCATTTTTCAGCCCTTCCTTTTGTCAGGGCATCCTGACTCCATTTCTGCAGTGGCCTTTGGAAGCAGAACCAGCCCACTTCTGGTCTGCTCTGCTTCTCCCCAGCGGGTGGTGGTGTGGGAGCTGGAGCAGTGCACCCGGGACCTGCAGGGAGGTAGAGAACTAGTGAGACAACATAGAGAGTATAGAAATAGTTATAGAAGTTAGACACATTTATAGAAATATATTCATTTCTATTAATTTATCTTATATAAGTATATATTATATATAATATATATATTATATTATATATTATATGTTATTATCATACTATTATATAATTATATAATTATATAATATAATTATATGTTTTATAATTATATTATATATTTATATTAGATATAATGTATTTCAAAAATATATATTATATATAACATATAATATATATAATTATATATATAAAATAATATACATAATAATATATTTTATAATATAATAATATATATAATATATAATATATAATATAATATATAATACAATATATTATATATTATATAATATATAATATATAATATATAATATATAATATATAATATATAATATATAATATATAATTAATATATAATATACAATATATAATATAATATATAATATATATTATATAATATATAATATATAATATATAATATATATTATATAATATATAATATATAATATATAATATATAATATATAATATATAATATATAATATATAATATATAATATAATATATAATATATATTATATAATCTATAATCTATAATCTATAATCTATAATCTATAATCTATAATCTATAATCTATAATCTATAATCTATAATATATAATATATAATATATAATATATAATATATAATATATAATATATAATATATAATATATAATATAATATATATAATATATATAATAATATATATATTATATATAACATATTTCAAAAATATATATTATATATGATATAATTATATAATATAATTATAAAATGTATAATTATATTATATATTATATCTATAATTATAACATATTATATTATTATTATATATATTATTATATCATTATATATTATTATATATATTATATACATACATATATATATTCTCAATTTATATTAATGTATATTGTTTGTTAACATATATTAATTTATATAAATATGTTAATTTTTATTTATTAATCTTATATATACATAGATCTTATATATACATAGATCTTATATACAATATAATATATATTATATATTATAATCTATTATCTATTATCTATCATCTATTATATTATATTATATATATAAATATCTTATTTATAATCTTATATAATTATATATTACTCTATTATATAATTATATATTATTATAATACTAGACACATATAAGATGTAGACAAAGACATATATAAATATATAAAATATAAATATATAAATACATAAACATATATATAAATAAATACACACATACACACCTATGTATATATTACATATAAATTTATAAAATACGAATATAAACATTAATATATAAATAAACATATAAATATAGAAATACATATAATAGAATATAGAAATATAGAAATACATAATAGAAATACAGAAGCATAAAAATATAAATATAAATATATACACATACATGGCATGTATATGTATATATTTACATATATTTATATAGTATAGTATATTATTATTTATATATATTTATATATTTATATTTATAGTATTTATATAGTATACTAGAGTATACACTATATATAAATATATCAAATATGAATAAATAAATATTGAATATTCATATTGAAATACATGAACATATAAATATATAAAAATATACAAACATATGCATACAAAAGTATATATTATATATATGTACATAATAAATGTATATGTATACTTTCATATATTATATATATATTTATATATCTAAACATTATAACATAAATGTATATAATATATATGTATATAATAAATGTAAATGTATATTTTTGTATATTATTTATATATTTATATATTTAAACATTATAACATAAATGCATATTATATATATGTATATAATAAATGTATATGTATATTTTCGTATGTTTATATATATTTATATATTTATACATTATAACATAAATGTATATTATATATACGTATATAATAAATGTATATGTATATTTTTGTATATTATATACATATTTATATATTTAAACATTATAACATAAATGTATATTATATATATGTATATAATAACTATAAATGCATGTATGGGGTCACTCTGTACACCTTCCTAGCAGACCCTGGCCCAGCTCTAAGGCCAGAGAGCTGAATTCCAAGTCCAATATCCCAATATTTCTGCCCCAGGAGCTCCCATTTCGCTGCCTCTCAGTGCCCCTCACCTCCCCCTGCAGGACTGGCCCCTCGAGGAACCGTTATAGGGTCAGCTTTGGGGTTTGTGCCCCATGTGAGGTTCAGCCCGGACGAGCAGCACGTGGCAGCCTGTGCTGGGCATGGGGTCTGCGTCCTGAGTGCCAAGGTGAGGAACCTGCAGCTGGTGGGGTTTCTTCATTTATTTTAATCTTTGTTTTTAATTGAATTATTCTGAATTTATTTCATTTTTCTCATGTAATTGAGAATAATTGTTAACTCGTGCTTGGTAATCCAGCATATACCAGAGAGAAGAGAAGGTTAGAGAAGCTGAAGTGAAATGTCCTCAATAATATTAGTAATTATTATTTTTAATAAATTATATATATATTATATAATAGATTACTATTTATTTATTACTTATTATTAAATTTATTTATTATTATTTATTCATTATATTCTTTATTATTATTCATATTCATTATATATATTATATAATAGATTACTATTTATTTATTACGTATTATTAAATTTATTTATTATTATTTATTCATCATTAACTTATTATTAATGAATTGATTTTAATTTATTATTTATAATAATTAATAATAAGAATATAATATGTATTATATACAATACCATTAATAATAATACAATAATCATATTGTAATTATGATTATAATATATATTATTATCATATATAATATACACTATGTTATATATAATATACACTATATTATATATAGCGTGTACGTTATCTATTATATTACTATTATAATATCTATTATTATTAATTATTTTTATAATGAATAATTATATTAATAACACTCTCAATAACTTAAAAAAAAACATTCTGAGGACATTTCAATAACCTCCAAGAAAACACTCTGAGGACATCTGACAAATTACCCCAGTGTCATTCATTCAGAAGCAGCAAGTGTCATTTTTAGTAATTTAATCTCAGTGATTTAACGACACACAGGGCTGCAGTTCCCATAAGAAAAACCAGAATAAATAGTTTGATCCCAAATCTGACAATTTTTAGCTTATCAATCGTTAATTTTTAAGCTATTAATTATGAAAACTTGCAAGTTTAGGTTGGACATGAGAAAGAATTTCTTTCTGGAGAGGGTGCTCAGCCATTGGAATGGGCTGCCCAGGGAAGGGGTGGATTCTCCATCCCTGGAGATATTTCAAAAGAGCCTGGATGTGGCACTCAGTGCCATGGGCTGGGAACTGCAGCGGGAGTGGATCAAGGGTTGGACTTGATGAGCTCTGAGGTCCCTTCCAACCCAGCCCATTCTAGGATTCTATGAACTTAATGAGACTTCCAGTTTGAAATCTGCTCTTTTCCTTTGGCTCATCCCAGACTGAAGCCCTCCTGGCAGAGCTGGGTGGGCACCTGGCTCCAGTCACTGCTGCTGAGTTCTGCACCTGGGAGAGAAGTGTTCTGGTGTCTGTGGCAGAGGACAGAACCTTCAAGGCAAGGAAAAAAGAAAAAAAATACATATAATATAAATGAATACATTAATATAAAAAATACATATAATGTAGTGAATTGTGAAATTTTCAGTTTCAACCAGATGATGGCCACTGTATTTTTTTTTCTTAGAGATTTAAGTATGTTTAATTTGTTTAATTTGTTTTTTTTCTAAGGTGTGGGACTACTCTGCTGGGCAGTTAATTTATCAGTCAGGAGTACTAACAGGTAAGGGCTTTTTTATATATATTTTTCACAGCAAAAAAAATCCCTAAACAATGATATAAAATTATTAGTGAAGTATTTAGTTGATTTAGTGAAAGTAGTTGTAGTAGGTTAGCTAGTTATCAACATTATCCTTTAAAACCAGTTGTAAATATATTGTCCTTTCAAGTGTTGGGATCAGTGTTGGGCCCAGTGCTGTTCAGTATCTTTATTGATGATTTGGATGAGGGGATTGAGTCCATCATCAGCAAATTTGCAGATGACACCAAGCTGGGGGGAGTGTGGATCAGCTGGAAGGCAGGAGGGCTCTGCAGAGGGACCTGGACAGACTGGAGAGTTGGGCTGATCCCAACGGGATGAGGTTCAACATTCCAAGTGCTGGGTCCTGCACTTTGGCCACAACAACCCCATGGGGAGCTCCAGGCTGGGCACAGAGTGGCTGAGAGCAGCCAGACAGAGAGGGAGCTGGGAGTCTGGATTGCCAGGAAGGTGACCATGAGCCAGCAGCGTGCCCAGGTGGCCAAGAAGGCCAATGGCATCCTGGGCTGGCTCAGGAACAGCGTGGCCAGCAGGTCCAGGGAAGGGATTCTGCCCCTGTGCTCAGCCCTGGGGAGGCCACAGCTTGAGTCCTGTGTCCAGTTCTGGGCCCCTCAGCTCAGGAAGGAGATTGAGGTGCTGGAGCAGGTCCAGAGAAGAGCAAGGAGGCTGGGAAGGGATCCAGCACAAGTCCTGTGAGGAAGGGCTGAGGGAGCTGGGGGTGTTGAGGCTGGAGAAGAGGAGGCTCAGGGGAGACCTCATCACTCTCTCCAACTCCCTGAAAGGAGGTTGGAGCCAGGGGGGGGTTGGGCTCTTTTCCCAGGCAACTCTCAGCAAGACAAGAGGGCACAAGAGGTCTCAAGTTGTGCCAGGGGAGGTTTAGGTTGGACATGAGAAAGAATTTCTTTCTGGAGAGGGTGCTCAGCCATTGGAATGGGCTGCCCAGGGAAGGGGTGGATTCTCCATCCCTGGAGATATTTCAAAAGAGCCTGGATGTGGCACTCAGTGCCATGGGCTGGGAACCACGGGGGGAGTGGATCAAGGGTTGGACTTGATGAGCTCTGAGGTCCCTTCCAACCCAGCCCGTTCTGTGGTTCTGTGACCTTCTGGACAGTTTTAGTGCATTTTCACAGAATTCTTTTGAATTTTCACAGAATTCTTTTCGGACAGGGTGTGCAGGTGATTTTGCCCTTTACTGAGGTGTCCACATGGAGCTCTCTTAAGTTGTAGTTATAGTTCCCCCTCTATGTATTTTCTGCTTATTTTCTTTCAAGTTTTGCATAGGACATGGAGGGAAATACAGAAAATACACCACGGGTACATTTCTTAGCAATCTATGGGCATATATTGACTTCAAAGCTACAAAATTAAAAATAACTAAAAGCTAAAACCCCGTGGCAGGAAAGGAGAAGTGGAAAGGTTGCTTGGGGCAATTTGTGCCCTGGAAAATCTCCCTTAATTAAGATCAGGTGCGAGCCATGAAATTAGCAGCAGGTGAACAATAAGGGGAAACACCTGGGAACCCCAGAGCTGCTGGGGTGAAAGGCTCAGACCTGGAAGGGGAGGAACACAAAGCAGGGGGAAACTTCAGGAACTGCAGTCAGAGTTTTTCTGTTTTTTGTGGTTTTTTTTCCTTCTATTTTTATGAATAGGAAGATTAAATTTTATATAATGTATTTGATACATGTGTAGTCTGAAAAGCATTTTATTTTTTAATCATTTTTTAATAATGTAAATATTATTTTTAATTATTTTTGAATTCTTTTATTATTTTTTATTTTTATTATTTTATTATTTTATTATTTTATTATTTTATTATTTTATTATTTTATTATTTTATTATTTTATTATTTTATTATTTTTATTATTTTTATTTTTTATTATTTTTATTTATTTTTATTACTGTTATTTTTATTGTTATTAATATTCATTATTTTTATTATATTTGTGATATTTACCTTTTTACCTTTTTTATTTTTTATTATTTTAATTATTATTTTTATTACTCTTATTATATTTATATTTATTATTTTTACTGTTTTAATTTTAATTATTTTGTTATTTTGTTATTTTGTTATTTTGTTATTTTGTTATTTTGTTATTTTGTTATTTTGTTATTTTGTTATTTTGTTATTTTGTTATTTTGTTATTTTTATTTTTTATTTATTTTTGTTATTTTTGTTATTTTTGTTATTTTTGTTATTTTTGTTATTTTTGTTATTTTTGTTATTTTTGTTATTTTTGTTATTTTTGTTATTTTTGTTATTTTATATTTTTATTATTTTTATTGTTTTCATTTTTTAACTTTTATTTTTAATTAATTTTTATTATTTCTATTATTTTTTATTAATTTTTTTTAATTTTTTTTTTTATATTTGAATCAGCCTTTCCCCTCCTAAGTCTGGGTTTTGACGAAGCAAATAAGCAGCTTATCACTGGATGCACTGAGGGACAGGTAAGAATTTCCTATTAAAAAGTCTCTGTATTTAAATATTCAACTGTTATTAATGTATCTGTGTCTGAAATAAGCCTCACAATCTGCAGATATGTTTTGAGTTGGCCCAACAGTTATTTTGGTGTTAATAATTCAATTTTTTCTGCACAAACCATGCATGGTGTGTGAGACCTCTATTAGAACATAGTAATTCTTCCTTAAAAAGCAGAAAAAAATTCAGAGCGTGGTTACTGGTTATCTGAGGAGTAACTGAGAGGCTATAAATGAATTTTTTAAAAAGAGAAAAAAGGGAAAAAAAGGATTTTTCTGTTTTGGCTGAGGAATAAATTACAGGGCAATGAGTGGATGAGACTCTGGTTGTAGCACCTTGGGATTTCAGTCAAGATTTATGTGAATGTGCAATTCCCTTCCTTTTAGTTTTAATGTTATGAGTATTTTTCCCTGGATTTTCCAGCTGTTTTCACTCATTGTTGCTGTTCAGTGAAGAGGGAAGAAAAGTAAAGATTTAACTAAAGTGGTGCCTAAAAAAGGAAAAATAGAAATGAAATTTTTGTGTATGATTCAGGGAGTAAATTCCATGCAGGCTACCTGCAATTCTTTTAGTTTATTTTTAGTTTTTTATTTTATTTTTAGCTTTTTAGTTTATTTTTAGTTTTTTAGTTTGTTTTTAGTTTTTTAGTTTATTTTTAGTTTATTTTTAGTTTTTTTAGTTTATTTTTAGTTTTTTTAGTTTGTTTTTAGTTTTTTTAGTTTATTTTTAGTTTTTTAGTTTTTTAGTTTTTTTAGTTTGTTTTTAGTTTTTTAGTTTGTTTTTAGTTTTTTAGTTTATTTTTAGTTTTTTAGTTTAGTTTTTTAGTTTAGTTTTTTAGTTTAGTTTTTTAGTTTATTTTTAGTTTTTTAGTTTATTTTTAGTTTTTTAGTTTGTTTTTAGTTTTTTTAGTTTGTTTTTAGTTTTTTAGTTTGTTTTTAGTTTTTTAGTTTGTTTTTAGTTTTTAGTTTGTTTTTAGTTTTTAGTTTGTTTTTAGTTTTTAGTTTGTTTTTAGTTTTTAGTTTGTTTTTAGTTTTTAGTTTGTTTTTAGTTTTTAGTTTGTTTTTAGTTTTTAGTTTGTTTTTAGTTTTTAGTTTGTTTTTAGTTTTTAGTTTGTTTTTAGTTTTTTATTTTGTTTTTAGTTTTTAGTTTAGTTTTAGTTTTTTAGTTTAGTTTTAGTTTTTTAGTTTAGTTTTAGTTTTTTAGTTTAGTTTTAGTTTTTTAGTTTTAGTTTTTTAGTTTAGTTTTAGTTTTTTAGTTTAGTTTTAGTTTTTTAGTTTAGTTTTAGTTTTTTAGTTTAGTTTTAGTTTTTTAGTTTAGTTTTAGTTTTTTAGTTTAGTTTTAGTTTTTTAGTTTAGTTTTAGTTTTTTAGTTTAGTTTTAGTTTTTTAGTTTTAGTTTTTTAGTTTATTTTGGGGGGAAATATTTTTATTTTTGGGGAAACATATTTGGGGAATATATATATTTATATATTGGGGAATGTCTATATATATATTTGGGGTATATATATATAAAAATATATATTTTGGGGAAATACATATATTAGGGAATATATATATCTGTATTTGGGGAACATGTATATATATAATATATATTTTGGGGAAATATATGTTTTTATGTTTGGGGGAAATATTTTTATTTTTTTGGGGTAATATTTTTAGTATTGGGGAAATATTTTTAGTTTTTTTAGTTTACTTTTTGGGAAATAGGCTATAAGGAATTTTTTTTATTTTTTCCAGCACGTGAACATGTGAGAATTAGATGTGCAATTAAAATAGATAATAGCTGCTTTTGCTAATATTAAATATATCTTTGATCATCTCTGAAGTGCATATAATTGAATTTCTGTTCAAAAATAGATTCCAGACAAAAATGAATTTTTTTTTATCAACAGTTTTAAGCATTGCACCTTTAGTTTTTATATGTTTGGTGCCAAAAGGTTCTTGCTACTTCTTTTTAATTCCCCTGCAGCTTTGGATTTTCAGTCTAATGAGTGCTCAGCAGTTCCGTTGTGTGGCCCAGATCAACTTAAAGAAAGAGCAAGAGAAATTCTACAAGAAATTTGGGATATCTGGCAAAGAGCAAGGTAGCACAGAGCTTCTTGAATGCTGCTGCTGGTTTTTTCTGGTGGTTCCTGTGGGTGCTTTTTCTACCCCAAAATCCACTCGAAGTGACAGGAGCCTCAGGGTGTGGCAGGGAATCCTGACTGGAGCTGAGACGAAGCTGAGGCTTGGAATGTCTGGAGTGGATTATTTGACATTTCTGGAAAAAATGATGTCTGTAACACACCCGTGTCTGGAATAACAGCCCTGGGTAATGCGGTTACTCTGCAGCAGCATTCCTCAGCTACAGCTGAAGCTTCTAGGTCTCTGCTGTCAGTCATTATTGTCAGTCATTATTGTCAGTCATTATTGTCAGTCATTATTGTCAGTCATTATTGTCAGTCATTATTGTCAGTCATTATTGTCAGTCATTATTGTCAGTCATTATTGTCAGTCATTATTGTCAGTCATTATTGTCATCTTCATTGTCATCTTCATTGTCATCTTCATTGTCATCTTCATTGTCATCTTCATTGTCATCTTCATTGTCATCTTCATTGTCATCTTCATTGTCATCTTCCCTCTCTTCCCTCTCTTCCCTCTCTTCCCTCTCTTCCCTCTCTTCCCTCTCTTCCCTCTCTTCCCTCTCTTCCCTCTCTTCCCTCTCTTCCCTCTCTTCCCTCTCTTCCCTCTCTTCCCTCATCATCTTCCCTCATCATCTTCCCTCATCATCTTCCCTCATCATCTTCCCTCATCATCTTCCCTCATCATCTTCCCTCATCATCTTCCCTCATCATCTTCCCTCATCATCTTCCCTCATCATCATCATCTTCCTTCATCATCATCGTCATCATCGTCATCATCGTCATCATCGTCATCTTCGTCATCTTCGTCATCTTCGTCATCTTCGTCATCATCTTCGTCATCTTCGTCATCATCTTCTTCATCATCTTCATCATCTTCTTCATCATCTTCTTCATCATCTTCTTCATCATCTTCATCATCATCTTCATCATCTTCTTCATCATCTTCTTCATCATCTTCTTCATCATCTTCTTCATCATCTTCTTCATCTTCTTCATCTTCTTCATCTTCTTCATCTTCTTCATCTTCTTCATCTTCTTCATCTTCTTCATCTTCTTCATCTTCTTCATCTTCTTCATCATCTTCATCATCTTCTTCATCTTCTTCATCTTCTTCATCATCTTCTTCATCTTCTTCATCTTCTTCATCTTCTTCATCTTCTTCATCTTCTTCATCTTCTTCATCATCTTCATCATCTTCATCATCTTCATCATCATCGTCATCTTCATCATCTTCATCATCTTCATCATCTTCATCATCTTCATCATCTTCATCATCTTCATCTTCCTTCATCATCTTCATCTTCCTTCATCATCTTCATCTTCCTTCATCATCTTCATCTTCCTTCATCATCTTCATCTTCCTTCATCATCAATCAGCATTATCATCATTATTATTTTAATCCAATCCATTGCCTCTCTGAGTTTGATCTCTATGTATTTGAAATCAGATGGTACTAAAAATAACATTACTGTGGAATTCTATTCGAAGAGCTCTTGCTCTTAGGATAAATTCATCTTTAGAACCAGAACCTTGTGTTTACTTTCTGCTACTTCCCAATTTCTACTTTCCCCTTAAATCCTCTCTATTTTCCTTATTTCATTGGTTTTTTTGACAGCTCCTTCTGTTGATTATTTTAGGTGAAGGGCAAAACACCTCCAAGTTTTTTAAGACACCCAACCCGAGAGCAGAAGCAGCAGTGGAGACCTCATTCCCTGTCCTCTTCGTTGAGCACTGTGACTTCTCAGGGTGTTTTCATGATGAAGAAAACCAGTTAAGTCCTTTTAGATACCCCCAGGTATTTAGCTGGAACCTCTTCCTAGGACTTTCTGTTGGTTCTTGGATTATTTTCAATGCATTTGCAATTTTTTAAAAAGGCAGCAGGGAAATCAAAGAAGGTGCTTTAGGGCTCTGTGAGTTTTGGTGGTTCTCGGGTACATTAAATACTTGTAAAAAGTTCAAACTGGTTTCTGCTCTGAAAAATAATTTTTGGTGTTGGGATTATCCATTTTAGCATCTCTTCAGAGCAGGTGAGCAGGGAAAATCAGTCAAAAAACCCCCAAACCAACCCAAAATTTAATTAGAATGAGAAACCCAAATTTTATTTTGTTTTCCTGAGGAAATAAATCAGATACCTGTGTCAGTTTGCCTTTTAAATAACTTTTGTATTTTATTGCAGTGAGTTCATCTTGCTGCTTGTGTAATACCACTTCCAAATCAACAAAACTTTGTCTTCATCAAAATTATAGATTTTATTTCCACTATATCATGTCTTTAAAGATCTCTAGATTTCCTGTTAGGAAGAATCCATCATGCCTCTACTTACGTTGCTCCAGCAACTTATTTCTAATTTCCATTTTTAATTTCTAATTTTATTTCCAATTTCCATTTTATTTCCAATTTCCATTTTATTTCCAATTTCCATTTTATTTCCAATTTCCATTTTATTTCCAATTTCCATTTTATTTCCAATTTCCATTTTATTTCCAATTTCCATTTTATTTCCAATTTCCATTTTATTTCCAATTTCCATTTTATTTCCAATTTCCATTTTATTTCCAATTTCCATTTTATTTCTAATCTCCATTTTATTTCTAATTTCCATTTTATTTCTAATTTCCATTTTATTTCTAATTTCCATTTTATTTCTAATTTCCATTTTATTTCTAATTTCCATTTTATTTCTAATTTCCATTTTATTTATTTCTAATTTCCATTTTATTTCTAATTTCCATTTTATTTCTAATTTCCATTTTATTTCTAATCTTAATTACGTCTTTTCATGTACAGCTATTGACTTATTGACTCTTAGAGTGGTTTAATTATTATTATTATTATTATTATTATTATTATTATTATTATTATTATTATTATTATTATTATTATTATTATTATTATTATTATTTTCATTATTTTCATTATTATCCAGAGCCATTTTCTAGGCAGTCCCATTCTTGCATAGAAAATCATAGCTCATGCAGAAATTATTTTCTACACTTGTGGATAAAATGAGGCTTTCTGTAACAGTTTTGACACTTGCATTTGAACTTTTTCTTAATTTATTCTCATTTCATGCCCTTTTTGGAAATATTTTCACTCCTACATGGAAAATATATCAAAATGTTGCTGTCAGTTTTTCTTAGCTGTGGCATCCAAACACATCCTTCCCTTGTTTTTTCCCCCTATTTTTTTTTTTTTCTTTTGTGGTTCAACTGAAATTCACCTTAAATTTCATTGCTTGTTGTGTGTCCATCCTACAGATGGTAAGAATAGGAATAAAAGTAGCTTTGCCTTTTTGTTTGATTTTATTTTTTGTGTATGCAGTGCTTTTACACCACCTCCTAATTCTTACAAACCACATTAAATCTGAAATATTGCCTATACTGAAATATTTCCTATACTGAAATATTTCCTATACTGAAATATTTCCTATACTGAAATATTTCCTAATCTGAAATATTTCCTAATCTGAAATATTTCCTATACTGAAATATTTCCTATACTGAAATATTTCCTATACTGAAATATTTCCTATACTGAAATATTTCCTATACTGAAATATTTCCTATACTGAAATATTTCCTATACTGAAATATTTCCTCATCTGAAATATTTCCTCATCTGAAATATTTCCTCATCTGAAATATTTCCTAATCTGAAATATTTCCTAATCCTTTTTGGATTTGCAATGAGCATTTCCATAAAACCAAGGACTCTGATCTCCTAATTTTCAAAACTTCACCATTTGATTAAAACCTTTACTTGGAGCTACAATTTTTTTTTAAAATGCTATAAATTAGAAATATTTTAACTTTTGGTGTGGTTTATTAATTTTTGGCTCTGCTGGGATGGGGTAACAAGTACTTAACAATCCCAGTTGCTGTGTCTTGGGTGGTAATGTGAGAAGCTGCTTAAGCTTAATTTTTTAATTTAATTTTTAATTTTTAAACTTAATTTTTTCTCCTTTTTTAGTAGATCCCCTGCCCTGCAGACCAGCTGGTTTGTGATAGGAAGCTCTACTGGCTTGTTTCTAATTAATCTGGCAAATTTTGAATTAGAAGGGATTTTATCCTACAAAGGTATGATCATAAAATATCTGACCACACCATAATTAATTTCCTTTGTTATCTGATATGAACAGGAGAAGAATTAAGCTGTGAAATAGCAGAATACTGTAGGAACTAAGTGTTTTTAAACAGATTTTTACCTAGGAATACAAGGAATTTTATTCTGTTCCCACTCTATAACCTGGGAATAAACCAGGAGGATCTACACTGAAGACAGTGGATTAGGGTGGTGTCAAATTAGTACTGAGTAATTTTATTTTATTTATTTTTTTTTCTCCTGTCTTAGTGATAGCTTTTGCTTTTGAAATTAAAATATAATTTTACAGCACTGTGTTCTTTTTGGTAAAGATTACAGTGGCCTCAGCATTAGGTTTGCCAGACTGTGTGCAGTAACAAGGAAGGCAGTGAATGGAAAGGTAAGAGTACAATAAACATTTATTTAATGAGTGTTTAAATTCCCAGTTATTTCCCAAAAAATTTTAATTAAGAATTTTGTCTACAGGTTACTGTACATGTGCTTGGTGGGAATTACCCTGCCTTTTCTCCAGAGAGGGCTGGTGTAACCTCCTAGTTTGAATAATTGTAGTTTAAAGCTCCCACATTTTGGGTATTTTGTGATGCAAAAAGTGTTCAATTTTATACATTTTAATATATATATATAAATAAATATATTATATACTATATAATATATTATATATATTATATTTTATATTATATATAAATATATATAATATATAAAAATATATAATATATCATATTATATTATAATATAATATATATAATATATATCATTAATATTAATATATATTTATAATATATAAATATATAATATATATCATATTATAATATAATATATATAATATTAATAATATAATATAATATAAATATATATAATATATATAATATATATATTATATAATATATAAGATGTTATATATATTATATTTTATATTATATATAAATATATATAATATATAAAAATATATATAATATATATCATATTATAATATAATATATATAATATTAATAATATAATATATTATATTATAATATATATTATATATAATATATATATCATATTATATAATATATATATATATTATAATTTTGAGTGTGTACCATGCATGTCAAGAATGAGCACTGGGGAAGCAGAGACAATCTTTGTGGGGGAAAAAACCCACTATGAATATTGTTACTCCTTTTTTCTCAAACAGATGAGGGCTGAGTTGCTTCTGAATCCTTCCAAGAAACCTGTGAAAATTATTTTAGTTGTGAGAAAAGTTCCATGGAAAGTCACTCAGAGGGCTTTAAAGAAAACGAAAGGCTTTCTTGTCTGGAGGGTTAATTTTTGATGTCACATTTTTCCTGCAGAACTGACCTGAATCCAGGCTTTTTCTTCCCATTTACCAGAGCAGTGTTTTGGTTTAAGGAAGGATTTTGGTTTAAATGACTTTTTGCCACGTCCTCAGGATGTCTCTTAAACTCTTAATTTTTCCATGTCTGGTTCTTTTCACACAATTTTATTGCAGAAATATTTCTGCTGTTTAAGGTACTGGAATTTCTGGGACTGGTAGGTGGGTAAATCTCCTAAGACAAATATTTAAGCAACATAAATATATTTTTAAAGGGCAGCATTAGTCACTTTTTACTGTTGAATGCTCTGAGACTAAACCCATAGATATTTATCAGTTTTCAGAAAAGATAAAAAGCATATTTATCTTTATCTTTATCTTTAGCTTTATCTTTAGCTTTATCTTTAGCTTTATCTTTAGCTTTATCTTTAGCTTTATCTTTAGCTTTATCTTTAGCTTTATCTTTATATCTATCTTTATATCTATCTTTATATCTATCTTTATATCTATCTTTATATCTATCTTTATATCTATCTTTATATCTATCTTTATATCTATCTTTATACCTATCTTTATACCTATCTTTATACCTATCTTTATACCTATCTTTATACCTATCTTTATACCTATCTTTATACCTATCTTTATACCTATCTTTATACCTATCTTTATACCTATCTTTATACCTATCTTTATACCTATCTTTATACCTATCTTTATACCTATCTTTATACCTATCTTTATACCTATCTTTATACCTATCTTTATACCTATCTTTATACCTATCTTTATACCTATCTTTATACCTATCTTTATACCTATCTTTATATCTATATATCTATATCTATATTTACATTTATATCTATATCTATATTTACATTTATATCTATATCTATATTTACATTTATATCTATATTTACATTTATATCTATATCTATATTTACATTTATATCTATATCTATATTTACATTTATATCTATATCTATATTTACATCTATATCTACATCTACATTTACATTTATATCTACATCTACATCTATATCTAATCTATATATCTATATCTTTATATCTATATCTTTATATCTATATCTTTATATCTATATCTTTATATCTATATCTTTATATCTATATCTTTATATCTATATCTTTATATCTATATCTTTATATCTATATCTTTATATCTATATCTATATCTATATTTATATCTATATCTATATTTTTGTTTATACGTTTACATTTACATTTACATTTACATTTTGCAAATATAAATGCTTCAGTACTGGAACTTAAGCCCATTCTCTTTATGTCAAAATTTGGGGTTTTTATGGTGTAATTGCTGCAGATTTTATGCTTGGTCACCTCAATGTTTGAAGATCTGGTTGCTTTGTTGGAAGTTAACCTTGCTGCATTGGTGAGAACTCAGCAGAAGAAGAATTTTTCCCTAAGTGGGAACAAACCCAGCCTATCAGTTATTGCCAGGTACAGAATAATTTTAATTTTTTTTCCCTCTTAGATTGTCTTTTTTTTTTTTTTTTTTTTTTTTTTTTTTTTTTTTTTTTTTTTTTTTTCCCTGACACCGTGACTGTTTTTATTTGTGAAAATCTGATCTCAGAAATAGACACAGCAAAAAAGAAATGTTGACACCTCTTCCTAGTCTGCTGCTTTTCTCCATTGCATTGATTATTTTTTTTCTGTGCTTGATTTTATAACTTAGGTGTTCTTTATTGACAAATTCTCCATTGTGTAAAGGTTTAAAGAAAAAGGTGAAAGAATCTACAAGCAAAACACTTGGTAAGCATAAGCCAATCTTGAAGTAAATTAATCAAGTTATCATTTTAATACCAGTAATTGACTCACAACTTGCTGGTGCCTTATGAATTCAGTATATTTATTTGTTTTAAATATATACTGTATTTTGGGTTTATTTCAGTTGGGAGGCTGAATTTTATATTTCTGGTAGGTTCATATCCTACATATGTGTTTGTAGTCAAATAATAAAGTATTTTTTTTAAAAAGAAATCCTCTCTGAACTTATGGATTTTCATAAAGAGAGTAAAATATTTACATTTTTCATAAGTGTTTCTTTTTCCATAACATGCAGTATACTCTTCTGTAGAATTTGTCATTTCTTTCTTAACCTGAATCACCTGCTTGGGTTAATTTTAGTGTCTTTATTAGGTTTTTCTTTGTCAATTCCTGCAAGTTTAGAAAGTTAATTTTCAACTCAATATTTTCCTGTTAAAAAGAAAAAAAAAAAAAAAATCTGACTTCCATTTGCTGTTGAAGCCTCGTAACCTCTTTGAGTAGGAACAGGAAAGCAAAGTCCAAAAACACCACCAAAAAAACCCCCAAAATGAATAAATTATTTTTTCATAATTATTTTTTCATCATCACCTTTTTTTTAGGCAAGACGTGGTATCTGTAGGCTTGTAGAAATATATTTTTATGTATTTTTATTTTGGAATATCAAGGATTATATCTTTAGTCTTGTTTGAGACACATAAACCCCCAAACATTTCTGTTGTTAATGGGCTTAAGATGCATTCCATATTCTGATTATTCTTTGAGTGCACTTGAAGCATAAAATAAGCTGGAATTGGAATGAAAGATGGGAAAAGCTCCTCAGAAAAAAAATCCTCGTTAATTCCAAGTTAAAAGAAATTCCCATTTATTGATATTATTGGAGGAGGCTGCTATGAAACTGAACACTTTGTACTTCTTGCCTTTTCTCAGAATTTTGGAGCAACTGATCATAAGTGGTTTTCATAGCATAAGGAGACAAAAGGTTTCTTCTGGGCGAGTTTAATTTAATTAATTAATTTTATTAAATCAATTTTAGTTTAGAATCTGCCTTAATTGTAAAAATATAATGCTTGAATATATATTAATGTAAAACTACTTTGCCCTAGGAGTGAAAAGCACAGTGCAAGATCAGCCATTGGTTTTCCATCAGAAAATCAAGTCATCAGGTTATACAGCAGCACCACAGTGAGTAGATCCATTATTAATTTGTCTCTTTAATTGCTGTGTGCTATTTTCTCACATTTTAGTCTCAAGACTGCAATTAACCACCCATGAAAAACAGGCTGTTGTCAAACCAAACAATTTTTGTTGTAAACCAAGATTTTCCCATCTGGTTGGTGCTCAATTTCCTTCCAAAATCCATATGAGGATCCTGTCCTTACGTGATTAAAATCTTCAATTTCCTCAGCTTGGAGAAAGAAATGTCTGAGAACTGGGTTTTGACCTTCAAAATGATTTATCCAACAAATAAAGAAAGCAAAATATAGGTGCAAACTTGAGCATTAGGTCACTGGAAAATTACCTTGGTGTCAATCTGGACATTAATATCTTGGCTTCTGGCATAACTTGTAGACATAAATAAGGAGGGAGGATTTTTAAATTTTTTTTTTTAGCAAACTCATACAATGCTTCATGACAAGGCCAAGTGCCGGGTCCTGCACTTTGGCCACAAGAACCCCATGGGGAGCTCCAGGCTGGGCACAGAGTGGCTGAGAGCAGCCAGACAGAGAGGGACCTGGGAGTCTGGATTGCCAGGAAGGTGACCATGAGCCAGCAGTGTGCCCAGGTGGCCAAGAAGGCCAATGGCATCCTGGGCTGGCTCAGGAACAGCGTGGCCAGCAGGTCCAGGGAAGGGATTCTGCCCCTGTGCTCAGCCCTGGGGAGGCCACAGCTTGAGTCCTGTGTCCAGTTCTGGGCCCCTCAGCTCAGGAAGGAGATTGAGGTGCTGGAGCAGGTCCAGAGAAGAGCAAGGAGGCTGGGAAGGGATCCAGCACAAGTCCTGTGAGGAAGGGCTGAGGGAGCTGGGGGTGTTGAGGCTGGAGAAGAGGAGGCTCAGGGGAGACCTCATCACTCTCTCCAACTCCCTGAAAGGAGGTTGGAGCCAGGGGGGGGTTGGGCTCTTTTCCCAGGCAACTCTCAGCAAGACAAGAGGGCACAAGAGGTCTCAAGTTGTGCCAGGGGAGGTTTAGGTTGGACATTAGAAAGAATTCCTTTGCAGAGAGGGTGCTCAGCCATTGGAATGGGCTGCCCAGGGAAGGGGTGGATTCTCCATCCCTGGAGATATTTCAAAAGAGCCTGGATGTGGCACTCAGTGCCATGGGCTGGGAACTGCAGCGGGAGTGGATCAAGGGTTGGACTTGATGAGCTCTGAGGTCCCTTCCAACCCAGCCAGTTCTAGGATTCTAGGATTCTATGTTTCCTACAGGAGAATCTGTGTTCTTTCTTGTAGAATGACAATGTTTTCACCAAAGAATAACCTGAAGAAAAATGAGGTAGCAAAGTGGAAGACCAGCTGTAAAAAGTAGGTGACCCAGCAAGTAGAGGAGGGGAAAACTAAAATGAGGGTGAATCCAGTTTTATTGCAAATGTGGTTTCAGGTTGCATCTTTCAGTGGAATTTTTCAGCTGGGGGTATCATTGGAATTAAAAGGTTTTGTAAATTTGCTAGAAAGTGGCTGCAGGGAGGGGTTCAGGTTATCAGATCATCAGTGACATTTGAGTAAATCCTAAATGTGAAAGAAAATACATCAATTTTCTTATTTTTCTTGCTAGAGAGAACAGGTGCATGGGAGGCATTGTGCCAACAGGTTCTTAAGTTGCAATTTTAGTCAGAAAATAACAGAATGTGGCACAGGGCAACTTGGGGATTTCAGCTTCCCATCCACCCCTAAATCCCAGCATCCTAAACTTCTCCAAGGTTCCTCTGATGGGCTGAAACTGGGTGTAGGTGATGGAACAGTCTGCCCAGTGGGTTCCTCAGCACCATGGACACAAAAGCTGAATTTTTTTTGGCACTTTCATGTCAATGGGTGGGGTATGTTAAATATTTCACCCATTTTTTTCATAGGAAAAGTTTGCAGTACAAACATAAAAGCATAAGGAATTATTAATGCTGTAATTTTTCACTTTAAAAAAGACTTTTTTGAACACTTAGTGAGACAAAAATTTTTTTGTAATCCTTGCACACCTTGCAAGCACTTCATAAAATTTCTGATTGCTTTGCATTATTTTTTGGTACCCAGAATTTATTTTTTTTTTAGTATCTTGATAAACACATTACCACTGTAATTCTTACTCTGACAGATAGAAATCTGTTTCATGTTGCTTGTTGTCCCACCAAGGTCAAGTTTACATTCTTCAAATATTTTATTATAGAGGTATAAAACTTAAGAATAATTTTCTGTACAAGCCCATGTTAATTCTTGATCTCATGAGTTCATAACAGTGCCAGGAGTCATTTAAGTATTACAGCTTAAAATTAATTCTGCTTCTTATCCTGGTTTTAGTGGATAATTATTTAAATAATTATAATTATAATATATATAATATATTATATATATTTAATTATAATTTAATTATAATATATAATATATAATATAATATATTATATAATTATAATTATAATTATATAATTATATAATATTATAATAATTTTATAATTAATTTAATTATATAATTTTAATTATAATTATTATAATATAATAATTATAATATATAATATATATAATTATTTAAATAATTTTATATAAATATTTATAGGATATATTTAAAGGAAAAATAATAAAAATATATATATTTACAGGAAATATTTCTATAAAGATGTATAGAATAGATGTGCACATATATTTCAGACTTTACATTTTAATTTTCTCTTTCCTTTTTTTTCCTTCTCAGAAGTAAAAATAAAGAATATCCAATGGAAAGTTCTCCTCCAATCAAATATGAAAAAGTGATACCTGTTACATACAAACCAACTCCAATTTTTTGCATTCAGTATTCTGGTATGTGCAGGCTTCATTAAAATGTAAAGTTGTGTATGGGTGCAGGAAGGAAAATTTTGGTGACAATGGTTAATTAAAAGTATGGATTTGCAGGGTAAATACCAGGAAACTTTCTAGCAACACCTTGCACTCTTTGATCCTAATTTTTAATTTGCAAAACCCCTCATAAGAAGGGGTTTTATTACCTGCTCCTTTGTAAAGATGCTTGGGAAGGAAATGTTCTGCTGGTACCTCTTTAAAAATATTTTTTACAGTGAACTTAGTAGCACTGAATTCCTTTAATTTCCTTCCTTTCATTGTGATCTTGTTTTACCTTCCTTTTTTTTTTTTTTTTTCTTTTTTTTTTTTTCCATTGGTTCATTTATCTACTCTTTATTTAATTTTTTTCTGAGAAGTTTTCTAGCAAATAATAAAATTTCACAAATCATTGCCTTATGTACATTTATATCAACCTACATTTTGTACCCTTGCTGTTTCCCAGTACAGATGAAAACTCTGACTGTGCTTGGGTGCTTTTTAGGATTATCTTATCAAAGAAATGTATAATCACCAGAATTACTAATGTAGGGCTTTTTTTGCTAATATATAACAAGAGGTGAATTGACTTTAAGATATTAACAAATGACCATAAGGATATAATTTATTGCTAAAATTCTGTACTTAATTTTATTGGGTTTTTATTGTTTTTTATTGGTTTCTTTATTGTTTTTTTTAAATTTTTGTGGTTTTTTTTTTTTTTTTTTTTTTTTTTTTTTTTTTTTTTTTTTTTTTTTGTGGGGAGTTCCTCTTGTCCTGACATATTCCCAGCACAGTTATTCATGAAAAAAAAAAATTAATTGGATACAGATTCCTACCCAATTCTTCAATGGGAGTTTGGGATGTTCACACAGAAGGTGTTAAACACCTGAAATGAGCACCTGGTGTGTGTGTCATGTGTGGGATTTTCATTATTAAAAGGAACAGCAAGTTAAGTACATGTTGCTTTCAAATATAAATTGTTAAACCCTCTTTTTTTTTTTTTTTTCTTTTTTTTTTTTTTAATAGGAGATGGAGAGATGCTGGCTTGTGGCCTGGCTGACACAACTCTGCTGGTTTT
This sequence comes from Heliangelus exortis, assembly GCF_036169615.1. NCBI lineage: Eukaryota > Metazoa > Chordata > Aves > Apodiformes > Trochilidae > Heliangelus > Heliangelus exortis. The sequence goes on along the minus strand of NC_092424.1, from coordinate 2,638,099 downwards.
CAGTTCCAATCTCACTGATACATGTAATGTTTTTTCAGGTAAATTTCTGAGTCATAATGGTTAAAAAAAAAAATAGAGTTTAACTTAAAATGGAATAAAAATAAAATTATTCTACTTGCATCACCCTGGGAAGACTGCAGGGGGAGAGCATACTGCTGGTCCAAGGTGTAAAAGTTCCTTTCCTGATTAATTATCAGGTTTTCCCATTAATTGCTTTTCTAGCAGGTAAATAAAAATCTATAAATAAAAATCTATAAATAAAAATCTATATAAATAAAAATCTATATAAATAAAAATCTATATAAATAAAAATCTATAAATAAAAATCTATAAAAATAAAAATCTATAAATAAAAATCTAGAAAAATAAAAATCTAGAAAAATAAAAATCTAGAAAAATAAAAATCTATAAATAAAAATCTATAAAAATAAAAATCTATAAATAAAAATCTACTATAAATAAAAATCTACTATAAATAAAAATCTATAAAAATAAAAATCTATAAAAATAAAAATCTACTATAAATAAAAATCTATAAAAATAAAAATCTATAAAAATAAAAATCTATAAATAAAAATCTATAAATAAAAATCTATAAATAAAAATCTATAAAAATAAAAATCTATAAATAAAAATCTATAAAAATAAAAATCTATAAATAAAAATCTATAAAAATAAAAATCTATAAATAAAAATCCATATTGCAAGGTTCATTGCTTCTCTATATTTCAATAATTAAACAGCAATAATAAAGACAATATATTGTAATGGCTTTGCAGCAGTCTATTTTAATAGATATTAGCACAAAAATTGGCTGGGAATTAAAATTTTCTGTTTAAAAGCCTTTTTATAGGTAAATCTTGCCACAGCAGATCTGCATTGCTGACATAAATTCAGTAGTCTTGTAATTTAAAGCAATCTTGGGGTTTTTTTTATATATAAAATTTCACTGACAAAGGAGAAAATGTGCACAAGAGGGCAGCAGAAAGCTTTGAATGCTTGAAGGATAAATGACATTTCAGCTGGACAGATTAAAATAGGATGGGCCAAAGTTTCTTAGGTTTTTAAGATTCTTTTTTCATCTTTTTTTTTTTTTTTTTTTTTTTTTTTTTTTTATAAGCACTGGTATAATTTTAGGTCAAGTTTGGTTTTAGCTACTGGGTGATGTTCCTGGCTTTTTAAATTCTTGTTTTCAACTGTGTGACACCAGACTGGAGAGGTTTTTTACTGTGGCAATTTTTTGCAATTAACTGGAAATTATGCTACTTTAAACTAAGGTTTTTGGACATTTTTTTTTTTTTAATCTAATGAGAAAGTCCTGCCAGAGCTCTTGTAGCAACAGCCTCATTGTATTACAAAAAATAGGTAGCCCAGTAATAGCTAATGAATAAAATAAAGCATTATAAACACTTGCAAGGAGGTTTCCAGATTATATTTTGGAATAATTTTAATCCCTTTCAGTCAGTGTTTAATGAGAAAAAGCAGAATTACACCTGTTAGCAGCAAGAGTTGCTATTAATGCCAACAATCTGAAGTACTTTTAATTCAGTTTTGTGTGAAGAGAGAATTTTTTAGTATTTCTGTGACAGTCAAGGTGGTTTTGCTGTTTACTTGTAAGCAAATTGTTTTATGTTTCATATTGGTTTAGAATTATTTCATAGTTTTATTTATACATGAGTTGATGAAAATTTAAGTTATTTTTTTAGGGTGTGTGTCTGTCAAAGCCAAATGTCTTATCTGTTATAATACATTCATATTATACTGTGAATTTATATAATATATTATGCTATTTTATATAATATACTATGAATTATAATGCATTCATATTTTAATACAATTATATACAATTATAGACAATGGCTTTCAGCTAGAAGAACTTTGACATAATTTCTTGACTTATTTCTTTGACATAATTTTGATTATTAATGAGAGTTTTCCATGGGTTTTGGTGGGGGAAAAAAAAAATTCAGTAACTGGTTTACTGCGAGAGGTTTTAATCCAACTGCTTGAAGCCTGTGTTTAAAGTTTTTTATTATTGTGTGTTAAATATTTTAATATTAAAACACTGTGATTAACTCTGAAGAAAAGTATAAATTCAAGAAATGGGTTTAATGACATTTCCATGATTATTTTCATTAGGTCATGATGGTGCAGTTAGCTCTGTTGGCTGGAGTCATGACAAGAAGTGGATAATTTCTGCCTCAGAAGACAGAACTGTGAGGGTCTGGTCAATCTGCAGTAATGAACCTGCCCTAATTCTGGTAATTAGAGACTTTTTGGTTCACAGAGGACATTGTTTTGCATTTTCATTTACTTCCATTTTAGCAGATCAACCTGATTTTTAAATTTTTTTATTTTTAAATTTTTTTAAAGCTGCCGAGTGGTGGTGATTCCAACTGATCCCATGACCTAGGTGGTGATCAGTGCTTAAATTTGGTTTTTATCATGACAATTTCTGTAAAAATAAAACCAAAACTTGGTAGAAAAAAGTCTTGAGCATGTCTGGAAATTGGTTTTGGTTTTATTATCTTTTCTCTGTAATCTCTTTTCATCAGCTCAGCTCTCCTTGACTTCGTGGTCTCCTCCCCAGCTCAAATGAAAATTTAGAGTATGGATTAAATGATATCTTTAATATCTTTTTGATATTAAATTGGTATCTATCAATTGACTTTACTGCCAAATAATTTAAGTAGAATTAAAGCTTTTTTTTCAGATTAATAGAGATCAAAATGAGGAAGGGCTGCTACCTCATCACATTGATCCTGATAACAGAGCCTGTGCCTTGATGCCAGGAATCTCCTTATCCCTTCTCAATAATTTAATTTTCATTTCAGGGCAAAGAAATGTTCCCTAAAAGTGTACGTTTTGCCCAGTTTTATTTTATGGATGCATTTATATTGCTGTGTTGTGGAGCTGAATTCCATCTCCTGAGTCTGAATCTGGACACAACCAAGGATGAGCTCAAAAGGTGAGTGGGATTTCTCATTAACAAACCAATTAAAGCACCTGCAGTTTGATCCTGGATGTTTTTGGGGTGGTGAGGTGAGCTGGGGGGCAAGAATATTACAGAATTAAAAAAATAAGTAAATAAAATTTGTCAAAAAAAAAAATCAAAATATAATTATAAAAATATTTTGGTCTGGCATGATAGGAAATCAAATTAAAGTAAAAAGTGTATTAGTAATATTAGTAAAAAGTGTATGAAGGATATCTACTATGTGGCTCCTTCTTTCTGACTTGTAATCATATATTTTATTAAATGTCTGAAACTTTTTCAGTTTTTTTCACTTATTGGAACTAAAAGAGCCCTTGTATCCTTGTAAAAGGATCCTTACAAAAAGATTGTGACTTTCTCTGCTCTTCATTTGCTCTCAGTTTTTCAGGTCTATGTGTGTATAGAAGACCTTATTATATTTGTATATAAATATTTAGTCAAAATAGAATTTAAAAAAAAAATAACCTTGAAGAGGTATTTTTCTTTGATATTAGAATTTCAGATTTTCAGTGGAAGGCCATAGAGAATTAAGGTTACAACACTAAAATCTATTGGCTAATAATGTGGAATTATGTCACTTTTTAAAAATATACTTTTTTAAGAATAGAAATTCCTGTTGATGCAAGTTCTGATGAGGAATTCTTGAAAGTGATAAATTTAACTGTGAGTTTCAGTCACCTGAAATTGGTTTCACAATTCATCCACCATCACTTGTGATTCTTTACATACAATTTCTGGTCAAAATTCTGGTGTTGTTGAGGCTCTTATTCACAGTATTGTACTCACATACTCTGTTTGAAAAGAATAAAATAAATAGACTGGAAAATTAAATACAAGGAAACACAAATTTCCTCTTGGATTTTAAGGTATATGGATTTTAAAGTATAAACTGAAATATAGTCACAAGAACTCTGTGATATCTTTATTCCATGATCTGATTGCTTGGCTTCTGTGTTGCCTGTTAATTTTTTGTTTATAGAGGTGTTATTAAAGCAATAAAAACCTAATTTGTGTAAATTTTAACCTCCAAAAGGCAAGAACTAATGCACAGTGTCCACAAGGTTTGGCTGAATTTTAGGTGACTTGCACTTCCAGCTGAATGTCTGTGATGTGGTGAATGTGTCCAAAAATTGTGAGGTCTGAAAAAATACCAAAATTCCTCATTTCTCACTGCCCCTGTAATCACCACGTGAAATGTTTTACTGAAAATAGTGCTTTATAATCACAGACACTTGATTTTTATTCTTTTTCTTTTCTCCATTTGCTATACATACAGGTTTATTTTATTTTAGTTGATGGAAGATTTTCTCTTAAATGAATATTGTGCTGCTTTCATCCACATGAAGGTTTTTCTTCCCAAGTTTATTAATAGAGGTTACCAATCAGTAAAAGGTCTTTGCCTTTATTTTTCATAATGAAAATAAGCATTTTGGTTTGCTTTTTATTTCCAAAGGGAATTTCCTGGTGCCCACAAATGACAATTTCTTCCATTAACGCTACCATTGGTCTGAGATATTTTTTTTTTTTAATTTTTTTTTTCAGATACAAAGAGAGGAGTGTTTGCAAATTGGTTCAGAAATTTTCTATGGCCTCAACAGTGGAGATCACCAGCCTTTCAGCAGTCAATGATTTTTACTCTTGTATCCTTGGTGTTTCTTACTTCACAGTTCTTTCAGCTTCATGGCATGGATAAACTTCACTTAAAGTAATTAGCATCAGAGTCTTTATTTTTTTTTTCTATTAAAGTAAAAATGCTGGGGTTTGATGGATTTTTTTGTGTGTTTGTGGTTGTTTTTTGGTTGCTTGGTTTTTTTTTTCAATACTGGACATCAACCTTGGACATAAATTTGACTGTAAGAAATAGCAAATATTATAATAAATTTGGATTATAAGACTTGATGCTCCTCATCAAGCCATCTATCTATACAACAGTCTTTATTTATCTGTTTTCCTGTCTCTCTGGATGCTTTTGTTCCTTTAGATGAGTTTAACTTTAACACAGAGCCCTGTACAGATGTTGTCCTCACAGCTGGCAGCAACAGAGCCTTGGAAGTTTTTGACCTCAATGCAGGCTGCAGCACAGCAGTGATCCCAGAAATTCACCCTAAATCAGCTCATCAGATCTGTCAGAATAAGGTACACACTTTATCAACTTCTAGTACCACGAAAACTCCATTAAAAAAAAGAGAAAAATACAATTTATGGTTATAAAAAGGTTTTTTTTATATTTTGGGAAGGATGGGGGAGTCCCTAGGTTGGTGTGATAAAGGTGTCAGGCTGATAATTCAGCTCAGCAGGAATTTTTCCTGATGTAAACCAAGAAAGTTGAATCTGAAGTCATTTGATTTATTCTAGAACTTCAGAAACGGCACCAAAAAAACCCTAAAAAACCAAAACAACAAAACAAAAACCCCCAAAACCCCCCCCAAAATCCTCATCCTTTTTATTATTTTTTTATTCTTATTATTTTTAATTTTACATGAAGACTGTTTTGAGAGCTTGGAGGTCTTACAGTGCCCTAGATGCTGGCATTCCTACTCTCTTAGGTTTGGTTGAATATGGTTCTTCATTCCCAGTTGGAAATTCTTTGCTCCTGTGGGTTTAAAACAGTTCCTTATTACTACTTTTGTGTAACTCCTTGTGGGTTTTCCTCCGAGTTGTGATCTGGTAAAACACTTAAAACTGTGCTCACTATTTTAGGACTATTTGTAGCACACAGGAGCTGAAAGTTCTGGATTTTCTTTTTGCTGGGTCAGCTCAGTGGTTTCAATTTATTCAATCAAGAAAAATGTTAAGCTGTGGGCAAGCAGTCATGGGACAAAAGCTACTTGTGGTATAGAAAAGAAAATTGACCATTTGGGGGGAAAATTATGGATCAAGTTTCTGTTTTTTTTTTTTCTGTTATATAACATTAATACTTTAAATAAGTCAATGGGAAAATTACACCTCAACTATTTTGTTACAGTTGTACAGCTCAACGTTGTTAAATATAACTCATTGCATTTGCAATAGATAGAATGTAGAATATTTTATGATAGAATATTTTTATGATAGAATATCATAAAAATTAAAATCAATTAATTATTAAAATCAATTATTAAAATGATTATTAAAATCATAAAATATCATAATTATATTATATTTTTTATGATAGAATATTTTACAGACAAAAAAAGAAAACCTGCAGAAATCTGTGTAAATTGCATCCTGTTTAAAGTGCTGGAATCCAATTAATCCTCAGCATCAACTGTTTGACTCCAGCTTTTCTTCTGTTTCTTTTCTACTTCTTTTATTGCTCCAACTCTCCTTGATTTCATGTTTTCCAGGGCTCAGCTTTCAGCTCTCAGCAGCCTGAAGCTTACAACCTTTTCATGACCACAGCTGCAGGTGATGGCATCAAGCTGTGGGATTTAAGAACCCTGAGGTAAGGCTGATTAAATACCCCAGAATAAAAAAAAAAAAGTCATGTTTTATCTTTATTCACAATTGTCATATGTGCTGTGAGAGATGTGCCTGCAGAAATTTGGGTGTGGAGTCAGATCTAAAGTCAGTCCTTAAAAGCAGAAAATTCCAGGCTAATTGGGATTGGCTAATTAAGAATACACACAGAATAATTATTCTGTAGTTGTAGTTGTAGTTGTAGTTGTAGTTGTAGTTATTATGTGGTAGTTGTAGTTATTTATGTGGAAGCCACTTAATGGTCAGGATTTATCACCTATATCTTTAGCTAATGTTGGTTCCAGCATCTCATTACTGCTCTAAGAGGTAAATGTTAGGGTACAGCATTTTAAAAAATCTAAATGTAATTATAACAATGTTATTACAAATTGTGTGGGTAGTGCTGTAAATTTGCATAATACATTCTCAAACTCAGGAAAAAAAAATGCTGCATTTTTCTATAAAGCTTTCAGTGTTGTACTTGAGAAAGGTGGAGGCCAAAGGGTGAGAGTGGCAATGGGGGAACAGGCAGAAAAAAAAAAAAAAATTTAAAAGAAATAGTTTTGACAGATATTTCAGTTTTAAAGAATAATTTCATATTGGCCTTTTGTTCATGGAAGCATATAATTACTGAAAGATGTAATGTAATTTTTCTAGCACTGTATTTTCTACTAAGGTAATGCTTAATGATCCTTTATTTTATATCTATTCCTATGCTAAGGATAAATTAAACCTATAGGGGGCATATATGTTCTTGCCAAAAGCATTGCTGTGTTACCCACATTATTGAATGTCAGAAAGTAATGAAACCAGAGACTGCTGGGCTTGGAATTTGTTCCCTTCTTATGTTTTTCTAATAAACTGCTCAAGCTGTGTTGCTGGAGAGTAATGAAAAAGTAGAAAGCTTTTCACAGATCACTTATCTGTTCCTGTGTTTCTAAAGACTAAGATAGAAGTAGAGCAGGTGAGTGGTAAAATAGTTAAAGTGTAAAATCTGGGCAATCAATTAAATGGACATGTTCTGGGGAAAAGGGAATAATTTATGTATGTTCTTGCTCTATATTTAATTTGGCAAAGTGAGTATATTCTGGTGATCACTGAGTTCTGGTAGCCAGGCTTCAAAAAAGGTAGCTCAGGTCCTTAATGTTAAATAATTTAAGGTTGTTTCATGTGTTTATCTGCATTTTTGTTACACAGTGATCAATGGTAAGAACTCTGGTGGAGTAGAAACAGAGAAAATAAATCATTGTTTGTAACTTTTTTGGGGGAAAAAACCCTCTAATTTTGAAAAATGAAATTCTCTCTCATTGTTCAGACCAGAGATTGAGTCTTCAGTAGTTTAAAATCTGTTCTTGAGTTCTCATAAAGAAGAAAACTGTTCACTTTTTCCTAATGTGTTCAGCAGGTGTTTTTCACATAGATGTGAAATGGCTCTTTTGGAAAGCCCTCCTTGAACCTGGAAAAAGTCCCCATTGAACTGTTAGGTCTGCTCTACAGTTACACAGAGTAAAAACTTCTTTTTTTTTTTTTTCTTGCTCTTAAGTCTTGTCCAATCAAACCCAGTCCATCCCTTGCATGTTGGGTGCTTCCAGGAGAGATGAATTCCTAAACAGCCCATGGAGGGCCAGCACCCTCTTGAAGTTGTTAATTTGTGAAGTTGGTCCCTCAGCCATTCCTGTGTTCTGAGTCCTCTCTGGAATGCCCTTTTTTTATTTCAGCTTTGCCAGAATAGGGGTTTTTTTAGTGAAATTTTGTCCAATGTCCACCTTCTCATTTCTACAGTTTGCTGTTGTGGGTAATAACCCAAACTGCAAGATCTCAACTTTAATTCTTTGATGGGGTTGTAAATATTTTCCTTGGATGCCCACAGTGAAAACTCTTTTGGGTTTATTTAATCTGCTTCTCATTATTACTTTAATAACACTGGGAAGTATGAAATTCTGAGGAAGTAGGAAAAAATCCCTCCAGTGTGGTGCTCCTGAAAGCTGCAGCTGAAAGCATGGGAAATAATTTTCAGAATAGCTGTACATTTTCCTTGGGACTCTTGGTTGTTTCTTTTATTCATGCTCTTTAATATTTTTATGATGATTCTGACATGCATTCCTTTTCTCATAACTGACTGAGGAACCAGCAGAGTGCTCAGGTTCTTTTTTGATCTCTGCTTAGAATAGATCTTCAGACATAATATCCTGGCCTGCAGCTTTATAGGCTTTGGATATATTGATATTTTTGCTCAGAGTTCCACAAGAATTTTTCCATCTAGTCTGTATTATTTAATTAATTTATTTATTTATTGCATTTTCCCAGTAAAAAATCACTTAACTTTTCTTTTGTTCTTGAAGTTGGTGAGAGTATTTTACAACAACTTCCATTTTTATCATCCTCACTGGATAGAGCTGTGAATCTGTCTCTTTCATGACTGACCTGGAGGAATTCCAAGAGAGCTTCAGGCAGTGCCAGAAAATCTTCTGGGTTCCTCTAAGGGTGGTACAAGAAAAGGCATTTTAACTTTCTGATGTTGTCAGCCAGGTGATCTTGCCAATAAATGAGGGAATCTTGGACACTGCAAACTTCTGCTTCGTTTACTGTGAAATTCACAGATTTGTAAAGCTTCTCCTGAAGATTTTGAATATTTTTTATTTTTTTTTATACTTCTCGTGCATTCTTCTCATTTATAGCTGTAGCTAAGAAAAGCTCCAGAAAATCCAAAAAGCAGACTTGTGGAAAAAAAAGGCCCCAGGATCTTTCTGGAAGAACCACCAACTCTGGCTACTCTTCTCCCAGGTTAGGATGATGAGCTCTGAGGCTCTATAACTACGTGTTTTAGGGGAGGATAATGACTTTTGACCAACTTCCAAGATATTGTGAGGAGGAACTTAAGTCTTGCTTGCCCAAGTGAGTGGCTTCTTGGAGAGAAAGTAAGAAAATTATCTCTGGGATCCACTTTGGAAGTGGTAAAAAAAGGAGGAGGAGCAGAAGAACATTAAAGTTTCTTTGATTAAAGCTTCAGAATTACCAAAAAGTGTCAGACAGACATTTAATGATCAGGAAGTACAAAAAGCTGGTGCATGTGTGCATTTTTTGAAGGTTTTTAAGTGTTCTTTAAGATGAAGCATTGTAGATTCTTATTTGTCCAGGAGATGCAAGAAACTTCCCCATCCTGCCTCCTTGTCCTGTCTCTGAATGCATTTTCAAGGCATCACAACTGAAGTCACTGATCCAGGGATGATTCATGGATATCTGTGCCTCTTGTCTCCACCAATTCATTTCAATCTTTTGGAAAAGTCTGGACCAGAATATCCTGTAGATTGCCCAGGTTAGATATATTAGAAAATACCAATAAATGAATCCTCCTGATGTGCCAGTCCTGCCTGGTTTTAGTGTCTGTGTTCATGAATGTGTAGGTGACACACACACATTTTCTGCATCCCAGTGATGTGAAACCAATGCACAGAAAGAGTGTAGAAATTTAACTTAATTAAATTAAATTTCCTTAGGGATTAAGGAAAATTCTGCTCCCTTACACAATAAACCTAAAAGACCCAAACAGGCAGACTTGCCTAAACACCAGATGCTTTAATATGCTTATATGTCACTTAAATTTCTTCTGCCAGTTTTAAATTCTGTTTTGCTGGTCTGGATCCCTTCACTATCTCATTTCCCTCTGCTTGTAGGTATGAGAATTCTGTGCATTAAAACATGCAGAAGAAAGGAAGTTTCATCTCTTATGTTAGGAAGAAATTATCAGTTCAAGGTGTTGCTCTCTTTACTTTGTTAAATTAATTTAGAATACTCACTAAGCAGGTGTAGCACCAGTCTGCAGTCTGGTACATGAATACCCTCATCTTCCTGGCTACTTAATCCTGAGAAAAAAAAATGTTTCTGCAGTGGTTTGTTGTTTCCCTTACACGATTCATTCCAGAAAATCAGGTTCTAGAATTACAGTTCTTGACAACCATGGTTTTAATTAATCAGGGTATTATCACAGGGTATTAATCTTCATCTCATGAAAAACATTTTTTAAGTGGGGCAACTGCTCAGTTTTCAATTTAAATTCATTCCTTCCTTTAAACTGAATTCTTACAGAGAAACAAGAAGTGATTTACAGTTGTAGGGTAGATTTGCCAGTGGGAATATTATTGGTTTATTACTTTTCTTGAAACGGGAGGATCCAACAAGTCAGTGCATAGAGCAACACAGGTTAAATGTGTAGATTTGGGTGAAAGAAAAGAAAGGAATAATTATTTCTGTTATGATTCCACACACTTAATCCTCATTTGATACTCAAAGGAGACTTCTAAAGCTTCAGGGAGCAAACTGGCTTTCCCAAAACTTTCCTCTTAGTGGTCTACCTGGACTTCAGCAAAGCCTTCGACACTGTCTCCCACAGGATTCTCCTGAAAAAGCTTTCAGCCCACAGCTTGGACAGGGGCATCTGTGCTGGGTTAGGAACTGGCTGGAGGGCCGGGCCCAGAGAGTGGTGCTGAACGGGGCTGCATCAAAATGGCGGCCGTGGTGTCCCCCAGGGATCAGTGTTGGGCCCGGTTCTGTTTAATATCTTTATTGATGATTTAGATGAGGGGATTGAGTCCATCATCAGCAAATTTGCAGATGACACCAAGCTGGGGGGAGTGTGGATCAGCTGGAAGGCAGGAGGGCTCTGCAGAGGGACCTGGACAGACTGGAGAGTTGGGCTGATCCCAAGGGGATGAGGTTCAACATTCCAAGTGCCGGGTCCTGCACTTTGGCCACAACAACCCCATGGGGAGCTCCAGGCTGGGCACAGAGTGGCTGAGAGCAGCCAGACAGAGAGGGAGCTGGGAGTCTGGATTGCCAGGAAGGTGACCATGAGCCAGCAGTGTGCCCAGATAGCCAAGAAGGCCAATGGCATCCTGGGCTGGCTCAGGAACAGCGTGGCCAGCAGGTCCAGGGAAGGGATTCTGCCCCTGTGCTCAGCCCTGGGGAGGCCACAGCTTGAGTCCTGTGTCCAGTTCTGGGCCCCTCAGCTCAGGAAGGAGATTGAGGTGCTGGAGCAGGTCCAGAGAAGAGCAAGGAGGCTGGGAAGGGATCCAGCACAAGTCCTGTGAGGAAGGGCTGAGGGAGCTGGGGGTGTTGAGGCTGGAGAAGAGGAGGCTCAGGGGAGACCTCATCACTCTCTCCAACTCCCTGAAAGGAGGTTGGAGCCAGGGGGGGGTTGGGCTCTTTTCCCAGGCAACTCTCAGCAAGACAAGAGGGCACAAGAGGTCTCAAGTTGTGCCAGGGGAGGTTTAGGTTGGACATTAGAAAGAATTTCTTTCTGGAGAGGGTGCTCAGCCATTGGAATGGGCTGCCCAGGGAAGGGGTGGATTCTCCATCCCTGGAGATATTTCAAAAGAGCCTGGATGTGGCACTCAGTGCCATGGGCTGGGAACTGCAGCGGGAGTGGATCAAGGGTTGGACTTGATGAGCTCTGAGGTCCCTTCCAACCCAGCCAGTTCTAGGATTCTAGGATTCTAATGGGGGGACTTTGGTTTTCCCTGCTGAGATGGGTAACTAGGGGTAGCTTAATGTGAGGCATCACAGCTTTTTCTTTCTAAATCCTAATGATATTTCTAGCAAATAAACTGGGCCAAAGCATGGTTTTGAGCAATAGCCAGGTTGCTTTGTGTGTTAATTTTATTTTTAGCCACTAATCGCCTTTAATTATAATTTTCTGGGGAGATATTTACAACTTAATCTGTAGCTCTGTCTTAGCAAATGTATAAACTGTGACAACTAGAGGGGACTTGAGCAGAACTTGATGAGCCTGGCAGGAAACCAGGTGGTTTTAGGTGGTGTTAATAAGAGTGAAATTTCTCTGAAGGTGTGAACGGCGTTTCCAAGGGCACAGCACCCGCTGCTATCCCTGTGGAATTGCAGTGTCTCCTTGTGGACAATTTCTAGCCACTGGATCAGATGACAAATGTGTAAGTAATATTTTTGCTTATCCCAGATTATGGGAGCTCTTTATGTTGTACACAAAGTGCTCCTTGTTTGCATATCTCCAGGATTTGTCATAATGTGCACAACTGAGGTCTAAGTATATATGTATTTATATGTAATTTATTTATTTATACATTTTAAAATATAAAACATATATATAAATATATAAAATATAAATTTTATATTTATTTATATGTAGCAGTTGCATGTGATTCCTGATCTATATGTTCTTTCATTTTGTCTGGGATAGCCCTGATTGACCCACTTAATTTTATATGTTTTTCATTTTGCCTGAAATAGCCCTGATTGACCCACTGAATTCTATAATTTCTTTATTTTGCCTGAAATAGCCCTGATTGACCCACTGAATTCTCCAATTTCTTTATTTTGCCTGAAATAGCCCTGGTTAACCTACTGAATTCTATAATTTCTTTCTTTTTGCCTGAAATAGCCCTGATTGACCCACTGAATTCTCCAATTTCTTTCTTTTTGCCTGAAATAGCCCTGATTGACCCACTGAATTCTATAATTTCTTTCTTTTTGCCTGAAATAGCCCTGATTGACCCACTGAATCCTACAATTTCTTAATTCCATATGCACTAGGAACTGTGTAGCAACTACATGTTAATTTATTTAAGCTCCCAAATACTCCTTTATCACTGGTTTCTTATGTCCCAGTCAGCTGAACACAAAATAAAAAGTTTCCCAACTGTAATTAGAACTTCTCATAATTCAGGGTATAACTTATTTCTTCCTCAGGTAGGTTCTTGGTGTCAGCTGCATGGAAATTATTCCACCTAGCATAGAATCCTAAGTGGATTATTAACTTTTTGGGCACACACCTGATTTTAATTCAGCAATTATTGGCACAATGGGTTTTTTTGGTGTTTGTGTGGGGATGGATGATGGATGATTTATAACCTTGGACACTGGGCTGGGGTTCCCATTGCAAACATCATCTCAAAGCAGCTGGGGGGGAAAACTCTTTGACCTTTAAGGTTTTTCCAGGTGAGTCAGGACTAGGCCAGAGAGTTTCTCCTCAGCTTGAAAATCAGGAGAGGAATTCACTGTTGTGGCTCTTTTTGAAATGCTGGCTCCAGTCGTGTGAAGGTTGGAGGGTTTTATTGGCAGATTGCTGGAGGTTTGGCAATAGTGTTCTTGACATTTCCAAGAGAAAATATATTTTTTCAAGTTGCTGGTAATTTGAATTTCAAAATGTAGCTTGCAATGCAGAAGGAAGGCTGTTTGGTTTGTCTGAGGAACCAAACACTCATAAACCCATCTATTATATATACATCTAATACATCTAAAAACATCTAGTATTGATCTCTGCTCATGACATGGCATAAATATATTTAATTGAGGTTACTAATTAAGGCTGATTTGGGATAGTATAAAAAAGGTGCAGTCAGAAGACCTTTTGTATAAAGTCTGTTGTGTGCAATTCCTGCTGAGACAAGAGAAGAAATGTAAAGAGAATAAATGCACAGAGCAGGATTTTATCCTTACTCCAAATTTTTGGCAGATGGTTGCTTCTCCTGGGAAGCTGGGCTGCATTCTGCTCCCTGGTGGGCTCAGGGCCAATCAATACCTTTTAGTTTGGCTCCTGGGCTAGAATTTTGCATTTTTTTGCATTGTGTGTCTGGAAAGAGCTTTCATTGTTTTTGTTGTCCCCCCCAGGAAAAGTGAATCAAGTTTTGGCCTCTTGCTACAACTGAGCTATCAGGAGTGAATCCAGTTTCCCTTTTGAAAGGTTGGGACTCTGGATATGGTTTTGGAAAAGAAAAAGCTTTTGAAAAAACTTTTTGAAAAAAGAAAAAACTTTTCTTTTGGAAAAGAAAATTCAGCATGGCACTGAATAATCCATTCATATTGTTACACTGATAACATCCTGACAGATGGACTGAGGGGCAACTGGAAGAGTTTTCAGAGTGTCAAGAAACCTCAGATTTTTGCAGATTGTATTTTATGAGTAAATGTTCTTTGGAACTGAAAAAGCTGCATAATAAATCTGTGATTTAAGCAGTCTCCTTCATATTGAGACATGAGGTAAATTTTTTTAGAACAAAATCTTCAAGTAATAATTCTGCACTCTGCCAAACCTAATTGTCTTATAGAGGTAAAAGCAACCTAAATAGAGCAGTGCTGGGGCTCTGTAAATCCCACAGGCAGAGAAATAAATAATATCACACAGGAGGCTTTGGAGTTGGCTAATTCAATAGAAACTAAAATAGGAAAAATAAATATAAATTGGGACCTTTTAAGGAGGGTGGCTTACAGAGGCAAACTTGTCATATGGTTTAGATCTGTTTGATTTTTCCTCAGTAAAAAAAAAAATGATATAAAGTGTGTATTATCTGTAACTGCCAGCATGCTGATCTAGTTGAAAAGTATCCCCTGCATCTTGTAGGTGAGTGGTCTTGATAAGGTTAACTGGTTTAATGAAAATTATGAATTTTTCACTGCTGTCTCTTGAGGAGTTGAAGGAACTGGGATGGAAACTGGGATCTTAGTGTTGGGGCAATGCCCTGTGACCACCAGAAAAACAAACTCCATCCATGGCCTTAGAAAAAAAGGCTCTGATGGGGCACATTGTCCCCAAGGTTCTGGGGACAGACCTGGATAGGTGTCCATGCCACCCTGTGGCAGGGGTTTGAGATGTTTCAGGACCCAAAAGCATCAATCAGTGCTGAGGATCAGTCCAGAGGATTTGTGCTACACACCAAACACCTGAATAAATTTTAGAGTTGATAATTTTACCTCTGGGTATTTTCCTCCTTCAGTTCTGTTTGTTCTTATATCTAAAAAACAGTCCTGCAGTGTGTTAAAAAACATTCTTTGTCCTCTTCAGTGATTTCCCCAGTTCCAAAGGGGATGGACAAGGGTACAGCAGCTTCAAAGAGCAGGATTTGCATCTTCCATGGTATAAACAGCTGGAAAGTGTTGTGGCATTCAGGATTTGGGGAGAACTTTTGACAAGAATGAATTCCCCCTGTTTTCCCAAATTGCTCTTTATTCAATGTGGAGGAGCTGCAGTGCAGCTTTTTAGGCTTCTTGCTTGTCTCTCTCTTCCTTTTGGAAGAAAACCCTTAAATATAATTTAAAAGGGTCATTTTTCACCTGCCTACTTGAAATATACCTAATATTTAGCCATTTGAAAAGAAATTACACCATTTTTTGTTTTTTTTTCTTCCATTTGAGCTAACTTAAGCTAAATTACCCTGAATTACAGAAATCAGTTCTTACATCTGTTCAGCTATTATGGAGCTTTCTGATTTACCTGTAGACTTCATCCTTAGTCCTCTACTATGATTTAGTGGCTCTAAAATTTCTTTAAAATAAAAATACTATCTTTTTTATTTTTTTTAGGCTTACATATATGAAATGTGTTCAAGTACTTTTTCACACAAACTGGGGGGACACACAGAATCTGTCACCAATGTCTCTTTTAATCCCTCATCTCCACAGGTAAGCCATTGGTTTTTTTTTTTCCTCTTTGTCATTAAAGTATGCAAAATCTTCCCTGTAAACCTGCTTTTTGCCACTCTTACCAACCTGCCAACATTCTGTGCAGCTGGAAGGCTCCAGTGGGGTTAATTTGTCTGTGCTAAAATGCACAAACTGCTGCATCCTACAGGGAAAAATGCTCTAACTGCCTAGAAAGAAGAGTTCTTGCATAAAGAGTAGTATGAGCCTTTATTTGTTGAATATTGGGAAAATATCCACCTCAATCTGAGTAGACTCCTCCAAATTAAAAAAAAAAATTTTAGAGAGCAATAAGCAGAGAAATGGGAAGGGGCTCAGATTTGCTGTAATTACTCAGAGGCCTGAAAAATTTGAAAAGCAATTTTAATTCACATTAATTTACATTTAATTTACATTTCCTGGGTCAGAATAAACAGTGAAATAGTTTTATACCAAGGCTTTAAAAAACTCTTGCTGTTGTGTTTTGAGCCTTCCAGATATTTATAGGTAAAAGATGCTGAAAAGAGGTGAGCATCAGTTTATGATGAGTCCTTTTTTTTTAACTGATCATGAATCCTGGGCTTGGTAAACAGCATTAAATTTCAATGTAGTGATTTAATTATAGTGTAGCAATTTAGAGACAGAAATTAATTCTCTAAGTTGGATCTTCAAAGCTGCATACTACTTTATCATGTGAATTATTTGTGTGCTAGTTTGAATGTTATGGACTTCTTTGTTTTTATGTAGTGAAACTGTACTGAAACCTTATAATTTCTACACTTATCTTAAAGAGATAGAAATGTTCAGTGTATATATATATATACATATATGTATACATAAAGGAATGCACAGTAGCTCATCTTTATTTAATTACCTCCTCAGTACTGGCTGTACTTGCTACTCATACAAAATATTTATGCTCTAAGTATAATTTCTTTACATCTGGGAGTGTTATCACCTTTACCTAGTTCCCTCCATTTGTGAATAATCCTAGAATCCCAGAATCATTTGGGTTGGAAAGGAGCTCTGGGATCATCAAGTCCAACCCTTGATCCACTCCCCCCGTGGTTCCCAGCCCATGGCACTGAGTGCCACATCCAGGCTCTTTTGAAATATCTCCAGGGATGGAGAATCCACCCCTTCCCTGGGCAGCCCATTCCAATGGCTGAGCACCCTCTCCAGAAAGAATTTCTTCCTAATATCTATTGTAAACCTTCCCTGGCAGAGCTTAAGTCCATGCCCTCTTGTCTTACTGGTATCTACTTGGGAGAAAAGACCGACACCCCCTGGCTCCAACCTCCTTTCAGGGAGTTGGAGAGAGTGATGAGGTCTCCCCTGAGCCTCCTCTTCTCCAGCCTCAACACCCCCAGCTCCCTCAGCCCTTCCTCACAGGACTTGTGCTGGATCCCTTCCCAGCCTCCTTGCTCTTCTCTGGACCTGCTCCAGCACCTCAATCTCCTTCCTGAGCTGAGGGGCCCAGAACTGGACACAGGACTCAAGCTGTGGCCTCCCCAGGGCTGAGCACAGGGGCAGAATCCCTTCCCTGGACCTGCTGGCCACGCTGTTCCTGAGCCAGCCCAGGATGCCATTGGCCTTCTTGGCCACCTGGGCACACTGCTGGCTCATGGTCACCTTCCTGGCAATCCAGACTCCCAGGTCCCTCTCTGTCTGGCTGCTCTCAGCCACTCTGTGCCCAGCCTGGAGCTCCCCATGGGGTTCTTGTGGCCAAAGTGCAGGACCCGGCACTTGGAATGTTGAACCTCATCCCGTTGGGATCAGCCCAACTCTCCAGTCTGTCCAGGTCCCTCTGCAGAGCCCTCCTGCCTTCCAGCTGATCCACACTCCCCCCAGCTTGGTGTCATCTGCAAATTTGCTGATGATGGACTCAATCCCCTCCTGTCTTAAATTAAAATAGCAGCTGAAAGTGGCCCCAGCTGCCTGATGAAGCCACACCAAACATCTTGGCCCAGCTCCTGGTTCCATCTGAACTCTGCCCAGCAGCACAGTGAGGGGAAGGTGGGAAGCAGAGACTCAGTGTTAAAGCTGCATTTTGTACCTCTCTTCACCAGATAAAATACAGCAGGGTCAGAAGTTCTCCCTCCCAACCACATTTCCCCTGTGAACTGATCTGACAGCTGGGAGAGCTGCTGGGTGCATCCTTCCTTTCAGGGCTGCATCCTGCATCCTCCTCCCAGGTGGAGGAGGAAGGGAGAGGAGGTGCTGGAGGGCATCTCTGAACCTTTTTTGGTTTTAACACCATAGAAATAAATATTCAGCAGCTGGAATCACCATTGCTTCAAGCTGCTGTGGTCTGAAGAGGGGCATTGGAAGAGAGGCAATGAAAATAAATATTAGAGCATCTTCTCATTTTATTCCTTGGATTAATGTGTGCAGCGTGTAGAATATAAAAAATTTTCAGCATAAAATAAATCCTTTGGCAATTCTTTTTCTCTGCCTGGATCAATGCCTGGGTCCTATTCATCTTGCAGCCAAATCTTTATGGTGGATAAGAGCAAACATTTGAGGTGAGAGGAAGAAGATGGGGGTAGCTGTTGTTGGATATTGGAACTACAGCCTCAAGGTCTGAGATTCAAATTATTTGTTCAAAATTAATTTAAAATTAGAAGAAATCTGCCACCTAAAAGTAGCCAGGACAGATAATAAAAGATAGTAAGTATTTTGAGTAAGAGCTGATGGAACAGACATTCTAAGTAAACATCATTACTAGGATCTGGAGCAAAAAATGAACACTGATTTCACTTAATTTACTTATTTATTTTAGAAAAATGATATACACAGAGGGGAAAAATCTCAGCTCTGTAAACTGATGAGCTTAGAGCAAGCTGCTACTGATCTACAACCAGATCTTGGAGTTCAATAGATGTTTATAAGCATCAGTTTAGTGTTCAGTAGCAGGAAGCAAACAAAAACCTGTTATGAATTAATAGGGATTAAATGGGAAGCAGAACAGAGGACTCATCATGTCATTGTATACATCCATGTGAAAAGTCTGTGTGAAAAGGGGGATTTATCAATCTGAAAAAAACATTTAAGGGAAAAGATTCAGAAAAGACTCACCATGATGCTCAAAGGCAAGGAATAGCTTCAGCAGGCAACCAACCAAGTATAAATAAATAAAATAAGAGAATAAATAAAAGATTCAAAAGATTCTTCCTTCATCCCAGAGAAAAAGCAGCTCTGAGCTGTTCTAGGAGATTTCATTACCCCACTCTAACTCAGCACTTGTCAGGCCACGCCTGCAATGCTGCATTCACTTAGGGTTTCTGCTATTTAATTAAAAAAAAAAAAAAAAAAAAAGATGTGGAGAGGCTGGAGAGGGTCCAGGGAAGGGCCACAGATATGATGGAAGAACTGGGTAGGAGAGGGAGAAAGGCTGAGAGAACTTTTGTCCAGCCTGGAGAAAATAAGGTTTAGGGGAGAGCTCATCACCACATCCCAGTACCTGGAGGGTGGCTGCAAAGAGGATGGAAAATCCCTTTTTACAAGGAGTCAATTTTCGAGCAGAAAATTGAGAATAATCATCCCAGGGAAGTGGTGGGTTCCCCAGCACTGAACACTTCTAAGAAGTGGCTGGGCCATCTTAACTAGAACCTGGTTTTGTCAAGAAAAGTTTGACCTTGAGGTCCCTTCCCACCAATTTTTATGATGTCTAAAAAAGTACAGAATAAATCTTGCGACCTGCAGAGGATGAATAAGAAAATGTTTGTTCATCTTCCAATTATTAATGGATATAACTTGAAGATAACTGGTAAATCAAATGGAGGATGATGATTTTGCTTACTTGTAATCCAGCTTTGGAATATCTTGTGTTGAAGCCTCCCAATTTATGTGCCCAATGAACCTAAAAACTAAAAGTAGAGTTAATGAGATTTTCTTCTGTTTGTTTCTGTTGCTCAGATGCCTTAAGGAGCCTCAATCTTCAGTATTCCATTATTCTTACAGCTAATAAATCCATGTCAGGCCTTCTCTGAATCCCCATCATGTGTTAAAATCTATTCCTTCCATATTTTGGAATTTCCAAAATCTTGCTTGGAAGCAAGATTAAACAGATTAATGGCTGAGAGATCTGTTAAAGGTAAATAAAAATACATAAAGCTCCCATTTTCTCCCAAATGGGCCTTGATTTTAAGTTCTACAATCAGAATATTAGGGAATGATATACTTGGTTTATTCCTCCATTATATCTTAATATTTTTAGAAATTCATTCTTTCTTACACTCATTTCCTGAACATCCCTATGAGAAGAAAAAAAAGTTTCTGTTGTTCCTGAACAACCCTATCAGCAGCAGGAGAATGGGTTGGTCTGACCCAGAGGAGTAATTTTTATAATCCACATGTAGTGAAAATCCCTGTGATTTTTCTAATGTATGAAATTCATGGAATTTCATTAAAGACAAAGCAGATGAAGGACTTCAGATATTTTCCCCATCCTGAAGGCAGAGTCATGTCTGTGTTTGAATTTAATAGTTTAGCTTTTATTGTAGTTACACATTTAAATAAATAAAATAATTTTTTTAAAAATTAAATTATTTTTAAAAAAAAGTATTTTTGTTTTGTTCTAAATAAATTTATCTTTAATTAGCTCATAAATTTCATACATCTAGCTATGCCACTGAAATTTTCTATATTTTATATTCAGCCAAAACATAGGGCCATCCATTTAATTATTCTAGATACTGCAGTGCCTGAATTCTTTTTAATTATTTTTTTTTTTTTTTGCTTCCCTGATTTCTTCCTTCCTCCCTAAGCCTTCCTAAGAACTAAATTCTGCTCCACTTTCCCCAAAATGTTAACTCTGATTGTTTTCCACAATGAATATTCTCTCTTGGAGAAGGAGCCCATCATGATGCAGGTAGCAAGCAGGACCATTTCATTAGTTTTTCTTATTTATTTTACAGCAGTTAATTTTAATTTTGCCTCTCCTTTTTTCTAAACCTATTTTTCTAAACCTATTTTTCTATTGTGGGTATTACAGGCAGTACCTAACAACTCCTCTTTGTGGTACAGGATGTTGTCATTCCTCACCCCAGGCTCTTTTGGTTTGGTTTTTTTTTGAGTCCTCAGGTCAGTTCAGATTTATCCCATTTTTTTTATGTCAAAGGATAAATGCTCTCAGGAACAGAAAAACCTGAAAATTTAGGAAGAAAAGAGCTATATGTTTGCAAACTTAGTGTCAGGATTTTCTGTCCCACTTGTGACACCAAGAATTTCAGATGTCTGTTAGGCCATGGTCACTTTAAGAGATGTAAGAGGCAAAAAAAATGAGGCAAAATCTGGAGAAAAAAACCCAACTGAAACCCATTAGTTCTGATGATCTTTGTGTTTTGAAACTTATCTCTGCAGAGTGTGAAATTTTGAGTCACTGCTCTTTTTGGAAGCAGAAATCTTGGAGTCTTTTCATGTCTTGTTCTGGGTGTACACTGTGTTTTACATGACTCAGAAACTCCTCTTTGACAGGATTTTATTCTGCATTTTATCACACTGACACAAAAGACTCTCTGTTTAGGTTTCAAGCAAAAATTTTGTGGAAAAATCACTATATTTCACTATTTTTAAAGCAGGCTGTCATCACCCCAACCAGATGAGCTGTGCAATGTATCTTAAGGCTCTACTAAAGCATCTAATCATTAGATTTTTATATATGAAAAATCTTTTATATATGAAAAATCTTTGGGAAAGCTGCTTATTTTTGCTTACTTAATACTGGAACTAGAACCAGAGTATCCTGCATTAATAATGGCTTTAAAAAGTAATAAAAACAATTAAAAAAGAAAAATATTTCTGTTCTTTCAGTGCGTTTGACACGAAAGCTTTGGTCATTGTGAAAAAAAAAAAAAAGTCTTTAATTTCATGAAGCCCAAGGTGCCTCCCAATTTATGTGCCCAATGAACCTAAAAACTAAAAGTAGAGTTAATGAGATTTTCTTCTGTTTGTTTCTGTTGCTCAGATGCCTTAAGGAGCCTCAGTCTTCAGTATTCCTTTATTCTTACAGCTAATACATCCATGTCAGGCCTTCTCTGAATCCCCATCATGTGTTAAAATCTATTTCTTCCATATTTTGGAATTTCCAAAATATCCCATATTTTCAAAATGGAACAAATAGCATTCAAATTTCTGCAAGTGCAACTTAGATGTTTTATTAATTTTAATCCAAGTATCCTTTCCTCTTGAAAACTTTAAATTTGCAGCGTGTCATTTCAGGTCCTGCTTTGCCCTTTGAATTTGCTCTGATCTGCAATTTATTTTGCTAAGGAAAAGGCTCAAGAAAATGAATTGGATAAATAAAAAAGGAGAAATAATTCAGAAACAAAATATATTTTGAGCCCCAAGATATGTCATCCCAATTTATATAAAAATTCTAAATCTTTCAGCCACAGAGAGGATGAGAACCACCCAGAGGAAAAAAAAACAAAACATTTTTAAAGCAAAAGAAGTAATACTGAATTAATAAAATCCATTGTAATCTCACTCATTCACATTGAATAATAAAATTTTGCACCAAGGAGCTGTGGGGATGTGCTAGAAGGGGCAGAATGACTTCTCTCAGGTTATTTTCAAAGGTTATTTTCAAATCACTGTTTTTTATGACCAATGGAAAGTGATCAGAGCTTTCACCAAGGAAATAATCCTTATTATCTCTGGTTTGTGCAAGGAGATCTCTGGACCAGAGCTCCCTTTCTGGCCTCTTCATAAAGGAAATGCACTGCTGCAAATTAAAGATAACAAACATTAATGAATTTGTTTAATTACATAATTAAGATTTCCAGTGGATAAGAGAGAGGTTTTTCTTTCATCTTTCATCCCATCTATTGCAAAATCATAAGGAAGCAAGAGATTTTTTTTATTTATTTTATTTATTTTATTTTATTTATTTAACTTTATTTATTTTATATTATTTATTTAACTTTTATTTATTTAACTTGATAATTTAGTAAATAAACTATATGACACCCACTCTAAATCCATTACTCCAGCTTGTCCTGGGGCTCATGGCTGCAGGGAAAAGCAATCTTAGTTTTTCAACTCACCCTTCTCTAAACATTTCCTATTCCACTGAGTTATTTTTGGAGTTTTAATGTGCAGTGGTTCTAAAGAAGTGATGCCAGTGAGTAGAGTTAAAAAAGCAGCCTTAAAAAATCACTTAATTTAGTAGAATATTAGATGGCAAAGTGCCTCTCAAGTTAGCTATGAATACCTTTTTTTTTTTTTTTTTTTCTTTGATTTATTAAATTAAATTAAATTTATTAAATCTTACGTGTCTGATGGGGACAAAACGTGGCCTCACAGTTGAGAAGAAGTCAGAATTCCATTTAAGACCTGGAATGATGGGGTTCCCAGCCCTAAACCTTGTTACAGGGCATTCATGGATTGTACCCAAGCAAGATCCTCTGGGCAATGTTTTCATTTTCATTTCCTCTGTGCTTCTAAATTACACATTTCTGGGCTTTAATGATGGGAATGATATAAAAATCTTAATATTAAAAAAATAAATACTCCTAAAATATTATCTGTTTGTGTGACTGAGGTTTATACAGGAGAGGGGAGGGGCAATATTCTGTAGGAAAGGGAATTTTGTGGTGTAGATAGGAGGTTGTGTGGCAGCATTAATGGCAGAGGTGTTCCCAAAACAACAGTGGCACTTGTTTAATAATAATATGGGAGTCTGGAAAAGTGATTGGATTGCAGAAATGTGCAACCAATATTAATGTATCAGAGTTTTTTTTTGTACTTTTCCAGGTTTTCACACAGCAGAGTGCAGGAGATGTTGGTTGATGGATTTAATTCCAGGGTATAAAAACATTTAAGTGACTTCTGAGAGCTTGCAAATCCTTTTTGAAGATTGGGTCTACTCTTAAGTCAGTTATTTAATTATTTAGATGTAATTTATTCCTTTGGTAGATCTTTTCTTCATTGTTGGAGCTTTTTAGCCCCTTAGCTCAAGTCCTGGAGGCTCTGTTTGGATTTAATGAGTGGCCTGAACCTCCCTCCTGAAGCAAACACCAAAATGCTGCTCCCAATTCCCAGTCTGGGAGAACCATCCATAAAAAACAGCTCTGAAATAGCAGGGATCATGGGTGGTCCAGGAATTTCCTGGGAGGGAGAGCTTCAGGAAGATGCTGCTAGAATAGGAGGAATGCTCTCTGTTTATTGATCTATTCTCCAATTAATTCTACTAAGAAGAAATCACCTCCTAGCAGCCATTCTGCTGGGGAGGGATATAAAAAAAAAATATATATATATATAAAATAGGATATCAGAAAGATCCTGCATACATTATAACTCCATATAAAACAGTCTCAGAGATCACAGGCTTATTTTAAATACTATTTTGGTAAAATTAGCTGTTTATTTTTCAAGCAATCAGAGTTTGCACATCTAAATGTATAACTAGAGAGGCAGGTAGAGCTCCTGGATTGTGAGGAGGGAATAAAAGATCCTTAAAGCAGATAAACCCTTTCCATTAATTAACTTTGTCCCATTCTTCTGAAATAATAGAGTTTTGCTTCCTAATACTTCACTCAGTTGCACCCTTGTGCTGCTTTCTTGCCAAACCACAGAATTTTTCCAGTTGTTGAAACTGAAGGAAATTTTTGTGCCAAACTGCTGGGGGGAAACATTGATCTGAAGTTTATTTGCTTAATGAGGGAGTGAATCACCTTGATTACAGAATTTCTCTCTATAAAAGCTTTCTTAAGGATGGCACCACATCCAAAAGTCCAGCTTTTTTTCTTTAAAATCTTTTTTTTTTTTTTTTTCTTTCAAATACCAGGGCTGCCATTCCTGGTGGTTCCATGGATTCCTCATCTGTGGCTGGTTCCATTTTTAGTGGTTCTGATGAAGATATTTGTGTTAGTGATGGGAAAATGAAATTTAGCCATGGCAAAGCAGCAAAATACCCATTTTTTTTTCTATTCCAGTAGTCTGGGTGATAGATGTTTATTCTGCATGAAGTGTCTGTCATTTGAGAAAAGGCCAATCCTAAAACAAAACAAAACAAAGGGAAATAAAGTGAAATAAAAGCAGCAAAACCATGTTGCTATAAACAGCTCTTAATGTTGAATCATAGGAGAGTTCTGGAAATGTTTTCATTTTAGCCTGTCAGTTGTTTATTAATTTCTGAATTTTCTGTTCTTTGGGCAAATTATTAGCACATGTTTTTCTTAGCTCAAGAAAGCAACATTTCAATATTTTTAAAGGAAAAAGTGAGGAAAAAGACTTTTTTTTTTTTTTTTTCCCCTCCACTTTTTGGGTGCTTTTATTTTTTCCTTGAAAAATGTGAATACTTCAGCAGCATGAAATAGATGCTAAAATCACAGCAAGGATTTAATCTTTTCTTAAAGCATCTTTCAGTGGTTTATGAGAAGGAGCAGTTGCAGTTTTGTCCTTTGCTGGTTAGAAATCCCCAGCTAATTTGCTTCAAAAATGAAGAGTTCAGAGATCAACTCAATTTTGCAAATGGAAATTTGACAATTTGAATTTACTGTTTGGTTTTTTTTTTCCCCCCAAAAATTTTACAATTTGAATTTAAAGTTTGTTTGAAAAACTCAGAAAAACTGGCTCTTGGGTTCTGCTCATTCCTCTGGGTAATAGTTTTTCAGAAAGAATAAACTATCCCTTTTTGATTTTTTGAATTCATTACTATTTTTGGTGCCTGAATAATGAAGATTTTGTGTGTGTACACATTTTTCATCAGAAAATCCAGCACTTCCCATCTTATTCTGATGGTATTATTGTGAAGCTATAAATATTGTCACTTATAAGACATTTAATCCTTCACACTATTTAGGAAATGGAGATATTTTTAAAAGCTCAATACTTAACAAACTTAAGGTTTTTTTCTAGGGGGTAATGGCAAAGAGATCTTTTCATGGGACTGCAGAAAATGACAGCAAATTAGTGATGTATTTGTGTTTTTACATGCATGACACCATTTCCAAATGGGAAGTTAGTTTAGGCAGCAATCTTTTCCTGTCAGTACAGCTGAAAAAATACTTTTATGCAGCTAGATCCCAGATATTATTTGATACCATGCAGAGGTGGAGAGGTCAGGGGTAATAAAATCTTGCAGAAGGGTTGGCAGCACTTTTTGATGTCCCTGCATCCCTATCTGAGCTGCTCCATCACCATTTCAAACAATCCCTGCTTGGTTGGTGGCTCTGCTGGGCAGAGCTTAACCTGGGCTTGGAGATTCAGCATCAAAAAAATGCCATTTTTTGGCTGAATTCTGGAATCAATTTCAAATTGGTGTCAAATATAGTTTGAAAAGAAAGTATACATTAATATATATTAGTATATAGTTAATAATAATATAGTTAATAATAATATATTAGTATATATTAGTTACCAATACAGCTCCTGGCCATAACTGGTGAAAAGCAGCTTGATTTGAATCTTGTTGGTGACAACATTCAAAATGTTTCAAGGACTGATCAGAAAATCTCTTGCCACTTCCCTGGAGGATTTTTAAAAAGCTCTCATGCTATCAAAGCTCTCAGAAAGTGAAGTTCTCTGCAGAATGACTTCTGTGTCTGTCTCATATGAAAGGGCCAGGGCTGCTGAGGATGAGTAAGGAATGGGAGGTGATGGTGTCACCCAGCTCTGCTGAAATCAAGGGGCAGGACAAGATCAATCATAAAATAATTTGTGAAAATCCTGAACTCCTATTTCTGTCTTTGCTGGTTTGTTCTTAATGACTTTCTATGTGAAAATTATAATAATGTAAAACTGATGGGTTGCCATGGTCTCTAGGAATGGTTATAGGTCATGAGTTGAAGGAAAGGACAAAGGAGAGGAAAGGAAAGAGGAAAGGAAAAGAAAAGGAAAAAGGAAAGGAAAGGGAAAAAGGAAAGGGAAAAGGAAAAAAGGAAAAAGGAAAGAAAAGGAAAAAAGGAAAGGAAAGGGATAAGGAAAGAAAAGGAAAAAGGAAAGGGATAAGGAAAGAAAAGGAAAAAGGAAAGAAAAAAGGAAGGAAAAGGAAAAAGGAAAGAAAAGGAGAAAGGAAAGGAAAGGAAAAAGGAAAGGATAGGAAAAAGGAAAGAAAAAAGGAAAAGGGAAAGAGAAGGAAAAAGGAATGGAAAAAGGAAGGAAAAGGAGAAAGGAAAGGAAAAATGAAAGAAAAGGAAAAAGGAAAGGGAAAAGGAAGGAAAAGGAGAAAGGAAAGGGAAAAGGAAAAAGGAAAGGAAGAAGGAAAGGAAAAAGAAAAGAAAAGGAAAAAGGAAAGGAAAGGGAAAAGGAAGGAAAGGAAAAAGGAAATGAAAAGGAATACATGGAATCACCCATTTGGCCTGAACTCCAAACATTTATTAAGGAGATATTTCCCTGGGATTTTCTAGGGAATTTTCTAAAGCTCCCACAGAGGAGCCAGTTTGCAGCAAGGTAAGAACATATTTTAAAGGCTTGATTTGTGAGGATCCCCTGGGTGTCCCCTTCATTCAGAGAGTTTCTTGACCCAGCCTGTAGTTAAAATTCAGAGATTGCTTCCTCAGCCTCGTTATAAATTGTCTCTGTGCTATGATGAGATTCTCTGGTCAGTACAGGGGCAACTGGGAGGGTTGGAATTTCCCATCAGACCCACGTTCAGCATGCCCAGAGCTAAATATTCCATGTTCCAGAGAAACTTAATCTGTGTTTGACATCAAGAATTTCAGTATAATGCCCATTTTAGGCTCTATTTTGGAGCCCTGCAAGGCATATTATTATAGCTGATGTAATATGGTCTTTTCTCTTTACTGAAAAATTATGTGAAAAATAAGAATATAGCTCTAGAGCAGATTTTTTGAAACTAGGAAATGTTTTCAATTTCAAGAATTAAGACATGAAATAATAATAGCTGTCTGTCTCTCTGCATTTTTAAATCAGAGATCATGTTTTTTTCCCACTCTGCTGTGAGTCCTTGTTCTACTACTCAGAGTAACCATATAGGAATTCCTCCAAAGCTCTGTCTGTCTGGAGTCTTTGGTCAGCCCTTAATCCACCACTGCCATTTTCTATTAATAACTTGCAAGAATTAATACTCTAGAATAATAGGCCTTATGTGTAGGTTTTTCTTTATAGCAGTAAACCTCAAAGATTATTGTAATAATGTTTATAATCCTTTCAGTAGGTCTTTTCTCTGCAAATATAATGCTTTTTGTTTCTTTTTTTTTAACTATTAATTTAGGTTTGAATCAATATGATTAATTTCTCTCCATATCATGGATAGTAGCACTAAAAAAGACTTCTCAGCATTTTGCAGTTTTGTTCTTTTAAAGAGCAGGGCAGTGAATTATTCCTTGCAAAGGTGCCTGATGCAGAGGAGTTGTGCTCCTAGGTAAGGAACCTGCTCAAAGCTTGATGCATAAACAAACTTTGCAGATTTGGTGGTGAAAAGAAATAGATTTGTGATAAAAAGATAAAAAGGTGGAGGCATGGTCAAAGTGATGCCCACTGGATTTTTGTTTGTGATGACAATAGTGAAGGTAAAAAAGGAGGAAAACAATCAGCAAGTCAAGGAAAAAGGATACTGAGACCTAGATTTAGGGAAAAAACTAGATTTAGGGAAATATTTTAGCTGTTTAAATGAATAGAGAAGACAAAATCCTCAAGATCTTAAGCAGAAAAATTAGGACAAGCACATAACCTAGTGATGATGGATGAAGATGATGATGATGAAGAAGGAAACTGGAGCTGAAGATGGTATCAGATTTGTGAAAGTTGGTGTCTAGAAGGATGGGGAAGGTTTGAGCAAAAATTGCAGTGGCAGAGGAGTGAGGAGCCTTGTTCTGAGCTTGAAATAATGGTGAAGCAACAGGTTTGTGGAGAGGTCTGGAACAGAGGCTTGACTGGGAATGTTGGTGGAGAAATTCCAGTTTGACATTATCTGAAGTTCAGGTGAAAAAAAAAAAAAAATAAATTCTGTGACGTTGTAGGGGACTGACTGAGAAATGAGGATGATTTTCTGAAGGACCAATTTATGAAGCAGAAAAATAATCAGGGGAAGAATCAAGGAAACCAAGAAAGATTTAAACTCTGGGGAAAGCATTGTCAGCTGTACTGATGGAAGGAAATAAAGATAACAGAGTTATTCTCAGTTATGGCTAAAGGGCAGATCATGGGAAGGCTTAGCAGGAATAAATTTAATTAAATTCAAGGGCAAAAGGTGAATTAGAGAAGAAGACAGGAAAAAGACCCTCTGAGCCTTACTGCAAACAACACATTCTTTGTTTTTAAGGAAAAGAGAGATGATCTGTAACTGGAGAAGCCAGTGTGGAAAACAGGAGGCTTTGTAAGGATGGAGGAACTGGGAATGTTTGCATTGGAAGGAGGCAGCTGACAGTGGTATCTTAATGAGAAATGGGGAGAATAAAGGAAAGCAGGGAATGAGTGAGACTGAACTGCTGGAGAGGAGAGGGGAGGGGAGAGGAGAGGAGAGGAGAGGAGAGAAGAGAAGAGAAGAGAAGAGAAGAAGAGAAGAGAAGAGAAGAGAAGAGAAGAGAAGAGAAGAGAAGAGAAGAGAAGAGAAGAGAAAGAAGAGAAGAGAAGAGAAGAGAAGAGAAGAGAAGAAGGAGAAGAGAAAAGAAGAAGAAGAGAAGAAGGAGAAGAGAAAAGAAGAAGAAGAGAAGAGAAGAGAAGAGAAGAAGGAGAAGAGAAGAGAAGAGAAGAGAAGAGAAGAGAAGAGAAGAGAAGAGAAGAGAAGAGAGAGAAGAGAAGAGAAGAGAAGAGAAGAGAAGAGAAGAGAAGAGAAGAGAAGAGAGAAGAGAAGAGAAGAGAAGAGAGAAGAAAGAGAAGAGAGAGAAGAGAAGAGAAGAGAAGAGAAGAGAAGAGAAGAGAGAGAAGAGAAGAGAAGAGAAGAGAAGAGAAGAGAAGAGAAGAGAAGAGAAGAGAAGAGAAGAGAAGAGAAAGAGAAGAGAAGAGAAGAGAAGAGAAGAGAAGAGAAGAGAAGAGAAGAGAAGAGAAGAGAAGAGAAGAGAAGAGAAGAGAAGAGAAGAGAAGAGAAGAGAAGAGAAGAGAAGAGAAGAGAAGAGAAGAGAAGAGAAGAGAAGAGAAGAGAAGAGGGGGAAGCAGAAGAGAACAGAGATGTCTCAGCTGACAAAGGAACAAATGTTGAAGGGGGGGGAAAGAAAAGGAAGAGAAGCTGGAGAAGAGCGTGGAGAAATAAAGATGGTTGGGAAAGAAGCAGTGGGGAGAACAGAGGAAATTTCATGCTAGAAAAATAGCATTGTTTAGCCAAGGGCCTAAGCATGCCAAAAATAGAGAAAATTCTCAGAACACTTAGAGAAGCACCTGGTGACAGTTCCTGATGTTATTGGTGTTCTGCTCAAGTGAAGCAGCACAATTTACCCAGGTTTGGGCTGGGCTGAAGCTCCTGGCTCAGGATAAATGTCAGATAAAGTTTATCTGTTGCTTGGCCAGGGCTTTCTTGGGTTTTGCTATTGCAGTTCCTGGGAACCCATGTTTTATCTTCAGTAGAATTTGTATTTGAGATATTTCTTCCTTGAGATATTCCCTTCATGGAATATGCAGAGATCATTAGGAATATTCTCAGTTTTATCTATTTTGGTATTATTTATCAGCATGCAAAGTGCTGTGAATGTAGGTTTTGGGGAAGCTGATGGGGTAGAATTGACTTTTTATAGATTTCTAGAATACTTTCCTTTCAGTTTGAGCCTCCCAAAAAACTTTCTTAGCTATGTAGGGAAACCTAATATTCCTTATGGATTAATCTTTAGAGGAATGATGGCAACTCTTGAATATGCTGCTCCAAAGTGATCCAGCAGCCTCACAACTTCTTTAAGTTTCAACTTTTTAAATGAAATAAGAAGCAAGGGGAAGGATTTGCTTTGTGGATACAATTCTTACAAGTTTGAGCTTATGCCATTAATAAATGTTTGGATAATTCCATGTCAAAATAGTTCTACTTTACTTTATGTTCTCCTGGATGAAATAGTAGATTCCCAGAAGGCTAATTGTAGGATCTACTCTACACTTATGCATAATACTATTATATATATATTATATATTTTATTATACTATTACTAATCTGCTTGCTTGTATTTATGCAAAAGATACCTTTGGAAGGTGAGGCTTTGGCACTCTGCATAACTTCAGACCTTGGCAGTTTCAGGTTCTTTGTACTGGCACTTAAAAAAATAAAAAAAAGAATAAAAGATTTTTTGTTTCTTGAGGGTAGATAGGTATTAAAATTTCTCTTTGTTTCTGGTCTTCCTGTGAACAAAAGGAGAAGTCTTAGGCAGGCAAAACTGCAGGGAAAAAATTCTCTAGATCAAATGTTTGTTCTTTGGAATATATCAGAAGATATCTGATAGTGATTTGATTTAAAATTATTCTTTAAAAGCAGTTAGGAAATTAGCACAGCAGAGTATTAAAACATAATGTAAAATAATTGTATGCAATTAAACTCACCAAGTATAACCAAAAAGAAACATAAGTTAGCACAGAATCTGGAAGGGAAGAAAGAAGCAGAGAACAGTTTTTTATTCTCACACAATTTTCCTGCAAATCTTTAAAGTGAAGGAAAAGGTAGAATTAGTATTTATTTTTATAAGATGAAAAATTCTTAATACAAGCAAGGGTAATGAAAAAATACTACCAAAGATATGAGGTGGATAAAAAAAAAGAGATACACCTTGTATTTGCAAGGCAGTGAAATTGGAAGTTAAATAAGTTTCATCAGCAAGAGTAATAATTAAACAAAAATTGAACTTTAAAAGCCATATGGGAGAAAGCTTGTGTTATGGAACTGTGGATTCTTAATTTATTGTTTAAACATAAAATGCAAGAAATTATCTGAATCACTGGGCATAAGCATGGAGTAACAGTACCAGTAGTGTCAAAAAGACTTTTGCAAGTAGATCCAATTTTCCAGGCTTATAACTTGAAAATATATATTTAAATCCCAGAGCTCTGGGAAGGGAACTGTTTCAGAAAGTATTTTTAATTTAAAAAGAAATAGTGTAGTATTCATTTACACCAGAGCCATTTTCTAGTATGTTAAAGATTTAGAGAAACAAGGGGAAAAAAATTAATTGCATGAGGAATTTCAGTTCTTTTGAGTACAAAATATGCTCCCAAGTTTGAAAACTCTGGAGCTGAGGAATTTTCAGCAAATGTTTTTACCAGATCCCCAGTGCTGTTTGACTTGGCTGTGGAATCTCTTTTCCAGGCCAAGAGCTGGAGGTTTGATTGGCCTAAATAGGACATTATCCAATATGGATGGTGAAAAATCCTGATATTTGGAGACAGAGTCTCTCTTTCTGACCCCAATCTTTGTTTTAAGGTATCATTGCAGTTGTGCTTCAGGTAAAAGTTGTTTCAGAATATAAGCAAGGGTGGTTTTGTGTTTTGTGAGCTCAAAAAAAGCTTTTTTTTAGTTTCCCCTCTATTTCAAGCTTTTCTTATAGGAAGATGGGAGATATTCTGCTCCAGGACCAGGGGAAGGATCCCTGTTGGATCTTTTTATCTTTATCAGATATTTATCTCATGTTTATCCTTTTCTTTCTGCTTTTTCAAGCTGTTCTCTAGGACTGTAAATAGAGGGAAGCAAGGCATCATGTTTCCAAGAAAATTACATCATGTGCATGGTAGCAATAAATCTGGATTTTAGGACCTGTTCCATTTACCAGTTGAATCTGTTAACTTTGGTGACAGGCTTGTCTAATGGCCTGGAATGAAGCTTCTACACAGACTTTATGCATTTATAAATTCCTCCAGATCACAGAAATATTGTAGGATTCTGAGGGTTAAAGTAAATTTCTTCTTAACAAATAATTTATATAATAAATATATAAAACTACATTTAAAAATATAATATATAATATTTAATATTATATATAATTTTATAATAATATTATAAGTGATATTATGATATTATATATATTCTATATTATATATATATTCTATATATTATATATATTATGAGGAGAGACTGAGAGAGTTGGGGTTATTCAGTCTGGAGAGGAGAAGGCTCCCAGGAGACCTCATTGTGGCCTTCCAGGGGCTGAAGGGGCTACAGGAAAGCTGGGGAGGGACTTTTGAGGCTGTCAGGTAGGGATAGGACATGGGGGAATGGATTCCAGCTGGAGGAGGGGAGATTGAGGTTGGATGTGAGGAAGAAGTTCTTCCCCATGAGGGTGGTGAGACCCTGGCACAGGTTGCCCAGAGAGGTGGTGGAAGCCCCATCCATCCCTGGAAGTTTTTAAGGCCAGGCTGGATGGGGCTTGGAGCAACCTGGGCTGTGGGAGGTGTCCCTGCCCATGCAGGGGTTGGACCTGGATGAGCTTTAAGGTCCCTTCCAACCCAAGAGGGCTTGGGCTTAAGCTCTGCCAGGGGAGGGTTAGGTTGGATATTAGGAAGAAATTCTTTCCAGAGAGGGTGCTCAGACATTGGAATGGGCTGCCCAGGGAGGGGGTGGATTCTCCATCCCTGGAGGTTTTTAAGAAGAGCCTGGATGTGGCACTCAGTGCCATGGGCTGGGAACCACGGGGGGAGTGGATCAAGGGTTGGAGTTGATGATCCCAGAGCTCCTTTCCAACCCAAATGATTCTGGGATTCTGACAGGACTGATGGGGGAATGGAGTCCAGCTGGAGGAGGGGAGATTGAGGTTGGATGTGAGGAAGAAGTTCTTCCCCATGAGGGTGGAGAGACCCTGGCACAGGTTGCCCAGAGAGGTGGTGGAAGCCCCATCCATCCCTGGAAGTTTTTAAGGTCAGGCTGGATGGGGCTTGGAGCAACCTGGGCTGTGGGAGGTGTCCCTGCCCATGCAGGGGTTGGACCTGGGTGAGCTTGAAGGTCCCTTCCAACCTTTCTACAATTCTAGGCCTTAGCTGTGTAGGTGCTGATGAAGATTTCATCCTCACTTTATTCCCACCAGCCTTAAGCTGTGCAGTATCCAGCCAGGCTGGGACAGTTCAGCTCTTTTATTCCTGCTCTGCAGATGAACCAATCCCTCTGAGCAGCCTCACTGACTCACTGGAAGGTGATGCCAAAGTCCCAACAGGTTTCATTGCCTCTCACTTCACACTCCTACAGCTGCCCAGAGCTCTTCCAAACCCTGGCAAAGTGTTGCTTTGCTTCTCTGTTGACTCAAGGCTACTCCATGGTCCACTTCCCAGGCTGGGCATGTCCTCCATTTCATGCCTTGGAGTTCCTTGTTTTTATTTCAGTTGGAATATAAATAGCAGACTTCTCCTGACAAGACTTTGGGTTGTTTTAAACCTTGGGTATAAATTTCAGGGGTGCATCCCAGCTTCACCCTCCCCTGCTGAGCTGCTCCATGCAAATAAATGTTTTTCTATGTGACTTTTGAGGTGTAGGACACTGAGGGGGTTTGTTACTTGTCTTGCCACACTGAAACTCCTCATTTGGCTGCACAAATGGTGCACTTAGGAAAAACACATTTGAAGCAAGCCATTAATCTAATTTCTATTTTTCTTTTGAGAGCTAAGAAATTCCAGGAAGCTAACTCCAGTGTTCAGAGTTCTGAAGTATTTTGTGAGTGTATAACACATTATAATAAAAATAACAAATAATAAGAAGTTTATTTTTGTTGTTGTTCCAAACTGCAATATGGCATTGCATTTTTTCCTGTAGAATATTTACAGTTTTGAAGAGTTAACAGAAAGTGGTAGATACTCAGTAGTCTGAAAATTAAAATATTAATAAAAATATTAATAATTTTGTGTGTTCACCATGTCACTTGCTGGCTATATAGCATTTTTGCTATATAATAATTTTGTGTGTTCACCATGTCACTCACTGGCTATATAGCATTTTTGCTATATAATAATTTTGTGTGTTCACCATGTCACTCACTGGCTATATAGCATTTTTGCCATGGTGAATATTAGGGTCTTTCTTATTTTATGGGATCCTTCTCTTTAAATTGGACTTATTGGTGGATAAGGAATGGATTGAGTGGTCACAGAGTTGGGGTCAAAATCTTTGTCAGGGAACCAACCTTAGAGGTGTCTGAAGGGGCTCCAGGAGAGCTGGGAGGGATTTTTTCCAAGGGCCTGGAATGCTAGGACAAGGGGGAATGGCTTCCAACTGGAAGAGAGGAGATTAAGGTTAGATATTAGGAAAAAATTCTTTACTATGAGGATCTATGAGGTGATCTTTAAGGTCTCTTCCAATCCAAAGCATTCTTTGATCATTGCAGTTAAAAGCACATTTAGGAATCTGCACACTTGCTAAATGAAGATAGAATTCATCAAAATAGGATTTTTTTTAAATTTTATGTTGCATTTTTGGCATAGATATTTTATTTGACAGTCACATAAATGGTATTGTAATTTTCTCAGGACTATAGGATAATCAATGAATTATTAATAGTAATAAAATTAGAGCAGAAAAGGGAAATATAATTCAGGTGTCATGACCTGCACTTAGTAACAGGGCAAGATTACAAAGAAAAAAAAAATATATAAACCCTCCTCTCATTTTAGACAGCAAGAGGAGACTTGAATAAACACTTCTATTTAAGTATAACTAAAATTTACAATGTGGATTTAAAAGATTTAAAGATGAATCTGCACAAGATTTCGATCTTATTTGTTTAAATTTAATTTCATCAAAACACAGGATCAAAGATTTTTTTCATACTCTGTATTATATGATTGTTTGTATTATATGATGTAACCAAGACTTTATTTGTAAGTACAAGAAAACAATACTTTCAAAAACAGCTTAACCTATATGACAAATGTAAATTATCCCTCTTTCTTACTTGTGGTATCTTCAGTGGTTTCCCAAATTTTTTACTCTAATCCCTTCACAGCAGCCTTGGGTGGTGGGAAAATCTTCCTTTCCCTGTTTTTAAATTGGGTAATAAAAGCACTAAGAATCTGGGGTTTTTTTTGCCCTTAATCATGAAGATTTGGTCTCCTGATGGCACCCAAGACCAGCCTGAGTACTCAGAGCAGTATTAAAAAAAGGGAATTTAGGTCTATTTCCTAAGCTAAGTTTAGCTCAGGCTTGAAGACTCAGGAGCTGGTGGCAGAGAGGGTTCCATGGGGGTGATTCTGGAGGATGGAACTGCTTTTTCTTGCTGTTCCAAAGGAAGAGCTGTGTGTGGTCCCAGAAAATTCCAATTGTTTCCTGCTCCTGCTTCCTGGCAGAGCCAAACCCATCAGCAATGCAGTGCCCAGGCTGGCAAACTGGTTTTATCCTTTTTTTTTTTTTTTTTTATCCACTGGTTGCCAGGAAGGCATCAGGACCTCTGCTTTCCCAGGATAGCAGAGGTGGGAATAATTCCTGGAAGCTTGGCATCCTGGTGGGAAGGATTCTCATCCTGTTTGGGAATCATTACTTTGAGATGTCTGGAGGTTTTTTTTTTTTAAGCTCAAGGAGCAACTGAACTCTGTCAGAAAAGCCTGAAGTGGCCTTTGGTGATTTTATATAAAGAATATTTGGAGGAAACAAGACTGAGCTACAGTTTTTCTCTTCACTGGATGGGAGATGCTCTATTTTGTCCCTAAAACTGTGCATCAAAATGCTCCTTGTAATTACCCAGCTGTGGGGTTTTCTTCCTCGAAACAGAAGCCTGTATAGAAAAAGTTAGAATAATCACCAAAAAATTGGCAAAAATATAATGAATGTTTTCTTCTCCTCAAAATGTAGTGGTCATGGGTGGGAATTTCATGCCATGGGGCTGATCCTGCCATAGAATCTGTGTTGTAGCTATGTTGTAGCTGTGTTGTAGCTGTGTTGTAGCTGTGTTGTAGCTGTGTTGTAGCTGTGTTTTAACTGTGTTGTAGCTGTGTTGTAGCTGTGTTGTAGCTGTGCTTTAGCTGTGTTGTAGCTGTTTGTATCTGTGTTGTATCTGTGTTGTAGCTGTGTTGTAGCTGTGTTGTAGCTGTGTTGTAGCTGTGTTTTAACTGTGTTGTAGCTGTGTTGTAGCTGTGTTTGTTTTAGCTGTGTTGTAGCTGTGTTGTAGCTGTGTTGTAGCTGTGTTGTAGCTGTGTTGTAGCTGTGTTGTAGCTGTGTTGTGGCTGTGTTGTGGCTGTGTTGTAGCTGTGTTTTAACTGTGTTTTAACTGTGTTTTAACTGTGTTGTAGCTGTGTTGTAGCTGTGTTGTAGCTGTGTTGTACCTGTGTTGTAGCTGTGTTGTAGCTGTGTTTTAGCTGTGTTTTAGCTGTGTTTTAGCTGTGTTTTAGCTGTGTTTTAGCTGTGTTGTAGCTGTGTTGTAGCTGTGTTGTAGCTGTGTTGTAGCTGTGTTGTAGCTGTGTTGTAGCTGTGTTGTACCTGTGTTGTACCTGTGTTGTAGCTGTGTTTTAGCTGTGTTTTAGCTGTGTTTTAGCTGTGTTGTAGCTGTGTTTTAGCTGTGTTTTAGCTGTGTTGTAGCTGTGTTGTAGCTGTGTTGTAGCTTCCTACACCATCCCTACTCATCATCCTTTCTTTGGGAGGTGGGCTTGCCAATTTTCCAGGCAGTAAACCTCTCTGATTTAGGGCTTATCCCTGCTTTGGGTTCCAGGTGACAGTAGCCCACGACTCTTTTAGGCTGTGGGGACTTTAAAACCACATTTCATGGCTCTTAATGAGGGACCTGGACTCTCCTGTGTGTTCAATGTGTTACTAAGTAGTGGGAAGAGTTTCTTCCTGCAGTGAAGTCTCATTAAATTTTATGTTTTCTGACTGCCAGCAGCTCTGCTTCATTATCCATGGAAAACACATTTGGCTTCTCCTTTCCTTCAGGGTTTGTCTGAGGAATTATATTCAGTAGTTGCTTCCAGGAGTATTTTGGACACAGGGAAATCTCCCTGGGCCTTCACTTGCTCTCTTCAGGAAAGTGATAGTAGAATACTGCTAGTTCAATGATTTTTTAATGAAATTCCATTTCCACAGCTTTGATGAGGAAGGTACAAGTCTGGAGTTCCTGTGTAATGTTAGATTTTAATCTCAGGTTGAACTTTGCTTCATATATAATCCTCTGGAAGCTGCAAATACACATTTTCTTCTTTTCTACCATTTTAGGCCAGAGGAAGAGACATCTCCTTTTCTTTTTTTTCTTTTTTTTTTTTTTTTTTTCTTTTTTCTTTTTAATTTAATCACTGTGCTTTCACTTTAATAGATTTGGGAAGGCACCTATTGGTGTGCCTAAAGGTCACTGGTAACTCTTAAGAGGCTTTAGTAAATTTAAATTATATAAAAAGATCATGCTGTATTTAGCAGGGGCAGGGCAGAGCTGAGGTTGTAGATAATTTCTATTAATTTAATGTGCTTTAAAAATTACATAGATAGTATTTTTAGTTATCATTATTTTAGTTATTATTAGTTATTTTTATTATTATTTGTATTTGAAAAGACTTACTAAGTCTCAGTAAACTTTCTGGTAGGTGATAGAAGAAGATTACCAGCTAATTGCTCTTTATTTTCTTTATTTAAATTGTTAACCCAGAAGCAAACTAAAACCTGGCAAAATTATGCTGCCTCCTTGAATTTTGGTAACTGCTAAATGTTTTAGTGATACATCTGCTTTTACACCCCTTTCTTTTTGACAACTGTTATTATTTTGAGAGAATGTTGGTTTTCTGTGAATAAGAAATCTTTGCATCTTTGAAAATCTTTCAGACTCTTTTAAACTGTGATGAAACTTTGACCTCTATGTGTAGGTAGCTTGCAGAAATACATCCAGTTCAGTTACTTTCAGTTGGGTCTGGAATTCCAAGGCACAAATGATTTCACTGTGTGAGCAGTAAACACCTACTTAAAAAAAAAAAAAAAAAAAAAAAAAAGAAAAGCAAAAAAAGGAAAAAAAAGATACTCTGTCTTACAACTTTTGTAAGACTCAGACTTCATACCAGGAGGAGAAATTCTGTGAATATAAAATGGGGATAGAAAGAACACTGCCCAAGATGAACCATAATGAAAATGTCCATATATTCTTATATTTTGTTTTGGAAATATTGAATGCAAGAAGTCATAGAACTACTTTCATCTAGAAATTTTACCTTTAAAAAAGTTTATTCCAGGAAGTTAGTATTTTGCTGGTTGTCTCTCACATTACATCCTGATGAAGTGACTCTTTCAAATCCAGAAGTTGTATCAGAATGTCAGGGGGGGTGAGAAGAAATAAGGGAAAACCAAGATATTCTGTGTAAACATGTTCAGTCACTTGAGTGGGGAACAATAAAAAAGATGTGAGCCCCTTAAATTCTGATGCATGGTTTAGTTTTAGGAAGAAAAATCCTTCCCTCTGGTGTCTTCAGGATAATGAAGGGTCTAAAACAACAGCTTTAGAGGGGGTTGCTTGTGTGGCTGAGTTTGCACAAAAGAATTTTGGGGTTTAGTGTGTTTTGCAGTGAGCTAATGTCCAGATTTTGAGGTGGAATTTGAAATTATACACCTGAGCAGAATGCTAATAAAAAGCTCAGTTTTTCTCATTACTGAGGGAAGAGAGACAGGCTTGGGATGAGAGTGATGTCATGCAGATGTTAGCAGCCTCCCAGATTACAGCAGCCTTTTGAAGAATGCAGGAGATTACATTTCAGTTCCCTCAAACCCATCATTAGGAAAAATGATCTGGAAACCATTCCTGAGACTTTGTCCAGCCACATAGGTTCTAAGTGTATTTTTGCAGACTTTCAAAAAATCGCTATTGTAAGGTTATAGCAAAAGTGTTTTCTACATTAAAAAATAGTTTATTAGAAGTTTTCCTACCACTAATTATATGTTTGCAGCCTTTTCAATGCCACTGAGTTTTTCTGTCATGCACCCAAGAGTCTGACTAACCTTGGCATCCTTCTTCCTCATGTAATAGTTTGAATTTAATTATGTTCTCTCCTTCACTGCACTCTGTTTTTTATCATATGGGTTCTTTTAGATCCTTTTTCAAGCAGGGTCCCCTCCAGCAGGTTTCTCAGGACCATCTCCTGACAACTTTTGGGTAGCACCAAGGATGGAGCCTCCACTGAGCATCTGAGAGCATTAGGGCTGGTGCCACTCCACTGCCACAGTGACAATATTCTCATATTAATATATAATATAATTTAAACACACAAATGCCCCCCATTCCAAACGGAATAGGTAGGAAGTAGGTGTGGAGGGGAGGCTGAAAAACTCTGCAGCCAGCCAGCAGCTGTGGGATTTGTACAAAGCTGGGTCTGAACCCAAGCCAGGGAACCACAGGGAGAGGAGGGAGCTGAATGGAGCTGTGACATGTTGTCCAATTTGGAATATGTGGAACTCGTAGTAGGATTCTTAGTCCAGCCATGAGACTTTTTAAAAGGATTCCATAGAAACAGCAATCGTGGAAAAATCTTAAAAACTCTTTCCCAGCTTCCAGCCCAATAATCAGATGAATGGGGACCTGGAACAGACTTCACATTGGAGGTGCAGAGACAGAAACCCTGTTAGTTACACACTGGATCTTTTTAATCCATGAAACAGATCAGTATTTCTCAATCTAGAATATCCTTTTTATTCCATGTCTTACACCTTCTTTGTGAGGTTTTTTTGGTTCATCTGGCACCAGGTGACAGGGAAGCAGCTGCTGTGCTCATCACTCAGTGGAACTGGAAGTTCTCTTCCTAGCATCACTTTCTCTTATATGATATCTGCTCCCTGATAGCATCACAAAACAGGATAGTCCTTGTCTAGGAAATCCTGCTGTTTGAAATAGGTATCCATGGAATGAATGTTAAATAAAACATTTAGAACCTAAAAATAAAATAAAATAAAACAAATCCCAGACCGATCCCAAGATTCAGCCCATAAACAAATATTTTCAGGAAAATTTTCCAGGCCAATCCTGACTAAAGTGAGGGTCCCACTGTTTGGTTCAGAGTAAGGCACTGGACCTTTGGAAAAGACAGAAATTAAGGCACATCCTCAGTATCATCAGTTCTCTGGCAAGCAGCTCCCTGCTCACAGTGATGCTCCTGGGGATTCCATCCTGATGCAGAACTTTCCTTGTGCCACTTTATACAGAGCTGAGGTGACCACCTAGGGAATAAATTCCATGGACAAATTTTGTGCTAGATTTATTTGCAACTGAGCTGTAACTGACTGTGGTAGTCAAAAAAAAGGGAATTTGGAGTGCCAACATGGAAAGCAGTATGTGAGCCTGTTCCCAAGATTGTTCCTACAACTGAAAAGATTTTTGTGGAGTTTTCCTAATTCCACATCTCAATCTCCTCAAGTTTTTTTTAAGCAAAGATGATGCTTTGTGAGCCTCTTTTTGGGACCAGAAAACAGATGTAGGTGTTGATATGAACACCTAAAGCAGACCTGGTGATCTGTGGTGGTGGCATTAACCACAACCCCCTGGAGATTAATTCCAGCTTTTTGTAGTGCCTGGGGACTTTCCTTTCAGTTCCAGTGGGAGAAATCTTCAGCCAAGGAATATGGGCAGCCCTCAGCTTTTTATCAGAAAGCAAAGAACTGACTCAGGGCCTGAACTTTCAAAGGGAATCTCAGCTCTGGATGCTCACAGGCTGTTTGCACACCAAAAACTCTGAGCAAACAGCCTGGCTCCAGGTTGGGTTATTCTACCAGTGGAAAAATTTAATTTTTCTACTTTTTTCATATACATGAGCCAGCCAGATGAGGTTTTTTTTTTAATTCCATAACACCCTGAGGCAAACCAGCTGTATTTTATACTGTTGTGTGCTCTTACATGTTAATTTATGTTTATTTATGAAGACATAAGAACAGTAACATGGCACTCTTGTTTTAACACAGCTTTCCAAACCTTTGTGGGTTCAATAAGAAAGGCTCCAAGGTGTTCTTTATCTTTATTTTAAAGGCAGAGACTTTGTACCCTATAAATGATCTATATGATCTATATGATCTAAATGATCTATATGATCTATAAAGAAAGGCATATATATCCCCCTCCTCCTTGCTTTATATGGCTGATATATATTGGTTTTTTACACTTCAGAGCTTTTATCAGTTGATTTGTGTCCTTGCAGAGAAACAACTGGATTTTTGTTTTATTTCTTTTTCTTTTTCTGGTCAGCCTGTGTATTGTGACTATTATATTTTCTCTTGTTTCTTATTACAAAATGGTTCTAAACTTTGGCTTCTAGTACCACTCCTTCCTGCACTTCTTGGCTCTCTTTTAGCTTCCTTTTTTTTTTTTTTTCACTTAGTTCATCCTGTAATCTCACACCTATTACCCCAGTATTGCTGTTGGGGATTTTTGATTTTTACACCATACAAACACTTTCCCAACCATTTTCACCATCCACCCCCCCTCTATTTCATTCAAAGAATAGTTTGAATAATGTAAACTAAAAATAGTCAACCCCTAAAAATTATATTCCCATCTGGTCTGGTGAAATACACTGGATTTTTGGCAAGGTGATATTTTTTCTATGCCTCTAGTGGGGTTTGTCAGGATTTTTATCTCTATTTGCATATCATGCATATTTGTGTGTTTCTACTAATTAAAAGAAAGGAAATTCATATTTTATGCTTGCAGTTTGAAACTGGTTGGGAGTTGTTTCTTCAGAAATTCAGCATGTCTGGAAGCTTACATCAGGCACACATAAGCTTGCTGGAAGAAATATTAAAAATATATATTTTCTATATTAATTTCTACACAAAGCCAACTCTTTAACCCTTTGTGTCTGTGGCTTAGAAAGTTTTTTTTTTTTTTTTTTTAAATATATCCCTATGGAAACATATTTTCCACCCCTACAAGCTAATCCTAAAATGAAGTTGTCCTGTGTTATGAAAGGAAATTCAGCAGGCAATGCCTTGAAATTCTTTCTCTTCCTCAACTGAGAGGCTTCCAACCTCCCATGTCACTTTTTTAGCTTTATTGCAGTAAATTTTTATGTCTTCTGCAGCCCACCAAGTAGAGGAGAACTCTGTTCAAGAGCTTGTTCTCTGCTCATTCTGGCATCAGATGTCACAGATGCCTTGTAAACCTTGAAGCTTCTGTAAAAAGCTCTAAAATGCAAAAAAAAAAAAAACCCTCCATCTTCATAAAGGTCTTTTATTCACTATTAATTTATCCATCAATAAGAAAAATGGTCCAAGCTCTCATACGCCCTCTGATATTTCATAATGTTCTGGTGTTCCTCCCATAGGAAACTTTTACATTGGTTTCAAATTATTCACAGAGCTGGTGCCAGAATGTGAATATATAACAGTAAGAATTATTTTCTTTTAATTTGGAGTTGTATATCGACTACTACAGCGATTTCAAAAATAATTTAAAACCCAATTTTGGAGCAGCATGTTGGGGAGCTGAGGGTTTGAATTAAGTTACATGATTGCACTTTTTGGAAATGTAATATTGGCATAAGCTAAATAATATTTTTTTTCTTTAAAATCTTATTTAATTTTCACTGGAAAACTCAGCTGTTTTAAATATAGCTGCATCTATTCCTTATTCATCAATTCTGAGAGCTCTTAAGGTTAATAATTCTGGAATTTCCAGGTGTTGATATTGATATTTGATATTGATACAGATTGCAATCAGCTTTGTGCTATTCCTGGATTATCCCTGTACTATTAACAAACATTTTTGTATTGTCTGAAATTTAA
This sequence comes from Heliangelus exortis, assembly GCF_036169615.1. Classification (NCBI taxonomy): domain Eukaryota; kingdom Metazoa; phylum Chordata; class Aves; order Apodiformes; family Trochilidae; genus Heliangelus; species Heliangelus exortis. The sequence continues at coordinate 2,594,723 of NC_092424.1, read as the reverse complement.
TTCTGTTATTCTGGGTGTTCTGCACTGATCCTCAGTCACTCAGTCTGTCCCAACAGAATCCAGCTCTGATTTCTGAGGATAAATCTGTTCTTTTCTGGTAGGATATTTCTAATAATAATAAAAGCATTTTCTGTTTTTCCCACAAGATAAGTTTAAGATGAGGAAGGATACATTAGTTAGATATTTTATAGATATAGCAGCTTTCCAATCATAGGTTTAGAAGTAGATAAGGAGGTAACACAAGTCTTTGGAAAGCTGAAATAGTCTTGGATAGCTGTAAAAAATACAGCTGGAGGATTTAGATTGGACAGTTCTGGGTAGTTTGAGATTTTAGATCATGTGAGAGTAAGAAAGAAGAAAACATGAGCACAGAAGTCACTGGTTTAGGAGGTAACAGTTGTGAGAGCTTAAAAGAATTCATCCTTGGAGATGTTGAAGGAGGGAATACAAAGCCAAGGAGATAATTTATTGACCACAGAGCCACTTTATCCAAAGAAAGAAAACAAATGAGTCAACAAGGCAAAAAAGGAACAGATCAAGAATAATGAGGATGAGAAAATTTAACCAGAGGATGAAATCCATTTTTGGTTCCAGCTCTTCAGATTTTTGTCCCTGATATAAATAATTCTGATTTTTGATGTGGAAGGAGTAAACACCTTGAGTAAAAATTGCAATTTGTACATCATAACTTTCTGAGCTACAGGAGGTTTTCAAACAGGTTTCAAACTTCTTGCTTGTGGCAGTAATTACAAAAAACAGCATTTACTCTTATTTTATCATAAAGCTTTTGTGCAACTGGTAGAAAAAGGCAAATGCAGTTGGAGGTTCTTATGTTTTCAGGGCTTTGCCTCTTCATGAAGGTTTGCAGCCTTTTTTCAACACAGTTTTAGAAAGGAAATTCTTATCCTACATTTAACACCAATAAAAATCAGAAAGCTGCATTTGTTGTTATGCCTGATTTAAATCATAGGATTTTCCAGCTTCAGTTATTCCAGCTCTTTCTTATTTCTTCCACCCTCCCTTCTTGAGTCATCCCTGGTGAAGCCTGTTTGACTTTCTGTGTGGTTTAAACACATGCTTTGGTTTTCCAGACAGTCAGTGTGTTTGCAGATGTTGACACAAATTTGAAAATAGATGGAAAAGAAAAATCTAAGTAAAATGGAATTTTCAGATTAGCTTGGTCGGGGAGGGTTTAAGTCGTTCTTTTTTTTTTGAAACCAATCCTGGCCCTCTTCACATAGAAGTAGTTTAAATGTCTTCTTAATGATCTTCATTCAGTCTCTTGCCCTAAAGCAAAACTTCTCCCACTGGAAAGATCTTTACTGAAGCCAGATGTTCTTTTCTTTTGAACTGCAGCTCACCACAGCCACCTTGGATGGCAAACTCCAGTTGTTCCTACCCTGACATTTGCCAACCTGTGGAGCTTTGGCCCTGGTGCTCTGAGAGTAATGATTTGCTGAGAGAAAGGAGACTGGTAACTGGCCATAGGTTAACAGCAAAAAAATTCCCTTTTCAACCCTTGTTTTCTTCTAACTTTATTTTCTGCTTGTTCCTCGAGCTGTTCTCCAAGTTTTTCCATTGTACGATCTGTTACCTTGATTGGAAAAATAAGGGCAAAAGATCAAGAAAAACAAGAGTTTTCTCCTTCTGTCTGGCCAATCTCCACAGAAGGGGCTTTCAGAGGGCTTCTTAGGTGCTTGGACCACTCTACTCTAGATTGAAAATGGTGTTAAAATAATAGCTGGTCCATTTCTTGAAGCCAGATCTGCCTGTGACCAAATATTTACATTGATCTGAAAGAGAGAATTGTCTCATTCTGAAATGCCATGAGAGTCCTTCTGTTCCACTCCTTTAGGGTTACTGGAGTCTGCATGGATGGTGTTTGAAGGCAGAATTTCATTGCTTTACCCTTTTATACTAAATTCTGCAATTTTCTTAGAGAAAATGTGGGAAAGATCTCATCTTGTTGTTCCAGTCTGATATTAAAACAACTTTAAGTGTAAAGAAACCATTTATGTTAACAACTCTAAATATTTTCAGAAGTGTTTAAGTAATATAAAAATAAAGTGATGGGGAAAAAATTAATTTCTCTTATTCTTCCTAGTTTACTGGTCTTGATGTTAAAAAAGATTTGTTAAACAACTGTTTTATTTCTTTTAAAGCTTGGCTTTCTAAGTGTTCATTGACTCTAGGCAGCAGTAAAGAGTGTATGACTGGTGGAAGGAAAGAGAATTTTTTTCTTGTCTTGCAAAATTGTGCTGCTATTTCAGTTACATTTGCCAGAACAGAACCACTAAACTATATTAATCAGATTACTTAAAATTAGAAAAAAAAAAAAGGTTCAATTGTATCTCACCACCACTTTGACATCAGTTGATCTGGGCAGGTCACTTTCAGTGCTGTAAAGAATGAGATATTTAACAGGCATCCCCAGTTTATACAGAAAATGTTTGGTATAAGAGAATCAAGGTACTTTATAAGTATCAAGTATCAAATCAGATGATCCCAGGTATCAGCTGTACCCAATCCTCATCAATTCTCAGCAAGATTGGATTTTTTTTATCTCCACTGCCCTGCATGCTCTGGACTCCCCACCACTATTCAAATAATAATTAAAAAAACCAACTTCCCATAGCTGTATTTGCAAGGAATGTGTTCCTGAGGCTTGGCTTGCATCTTGCTCAGTAGTGACCAACTCTTTGGAGCCTTTGAAACACCTATTGAGGAGGTGTGAGCTGTAATTAATATTATTATGATGCTTTTTTGCAGTGCCCCATTATAAATAACATTTTTCAGGCTCAAGGCAGAGGACACACTCAGGAAAACTCTGAATCTTTGCTGCAAGCATGGAGGTTATCCCAGTCCCCAAGGACTGAAGTAAAAGGGAAAGATTTTAATTTTCTTTTTCTCTCCCACCTTCCAGGACTGATGTCAGTCCTCAGCCAGCCACTGTGTGTCCCCAAAACCCCTCTTCAGAGTTTGGTCTCTGCAGGAGAAGCTTTTTTTCCAAATCTAATGAATTACCTCTCTTTCCTTAAAGTAAGACTCAAGTGTCTGGTACTTTCTGGTTGCTTTCATCAAGGATTTGGCTGGACAGAAAAGCCTTTTTTGGGGAATTTGGGCCATGAGCACAGTTACATCAAACCATGCTGAGCAGAGGCTTTCATCTGGTCAGGACTTGGAGATGTGCAGCTCCCTCTATCCCAAGAATTTATTAATTCCTTTTGCCTTCAGGGTCTGGGAGAGAATCTTCCCTTCCACCAGACACCTGAACTGCTCAAATGGAAATTCACTACAATTTTTTTTTTTTTTTTGTACGTTCAATTAAAATTTAGAAAAAAAGAAAAAATTTAAAAAGAGAGGGTTTTTTTCCCCCTGGGCTCCTCAGAAAGTCTTGAATGCTTGTGGTTTTGCGACTGGAAAACTTTAGTTGTCCCACTTCAAGTCTGGGAAAGTGAATTTCTTGAAAGCAGGTTTTCTCATGGTAACCAGGAGGAAAAAAGGATTCATGGATGGTGCTGCCATCTTCTATTTAAGGTTTTCATAAGCAGTTGGTTTTCCTTCTGAAATCTGTCTGGTAGGACACAGGAGGTTGTGCTTAATTACTGAAAAATTACAGTTATAAAAGATTATGCTTCAACATTATGCTGTGTCTACATGAGCACTATACATTTAGTGTTAAACAGAGAAATCTAACTGTATATTTCCAGGTTTTGGCAAAAGGACAAAACTATTTGAACTGAGAGAGTGCCAAAAGCAGATAGGAAAAGTGGGCAGATAGTGTGTCTCAGCTGTAAAAAATTGAGACAGCTCTAAGTGTAAATATTTAACAGGTCATTATGAGGAATTTGGAATATGCTTTCAGACAGCTTTTGGAAAAATAAAGTGTATATATCCCAGATACCTTATGAAAATTAGAAGTTTGGCTTTGAAGGAGGATGTGGCAATATGGGAGGAAAAGAGCTGTCAGAATAGAATAATTTCATTACTTATTTGTAGTGCCAGTCCATAGCATCTGTCCTCAGCTGTCCTGTGTGCTGGGGACAGGAGTGGTCTCTCTGTGATGTTCTCTGTGCTCTTGTGTCACTTTTCCAGCTGAAAATCTTCTACCATGTTGCATAATTCCTAAGATGGGTTTACACAGGAGTTTGGGGCTGCAAAAATCAGAAAGCAGAGGGGAGGCAGCCAGCATGGTTCTGAAGTGAATCCTCTTAAAAAACTGCTTGGGGTTAAGTGGTTTGGAAAATATCAGGTACTACCTATTTTTTTTTTTTTTTTTTTTTTTTTTTTTTTTTTTTTTTTTGGTGGGGGTAAAATGAGAGGAGAGATGGAAAAGTTTGGGTTCCACTGTCAGGAGGAGGGGAAGAACAAGGCTGTGAATAAACCCTGCTTTCCCTTGGCCTTTTCCATTTCCTTAATTCACCATGAAAGGAGTTCTTTTTGGATGTATTCTTCAAGACTATATTGCTTTTCATTATAAATGATGATTGCATTTTAAATACGTATTTAAATACTCCTGGGATATCTAAACACTTATTCTTCTCTTCCTTCCAATGGTCCTTCTTTCAATCACATGCAATTAGCTTTCCAAAGTGGAGTTGGGAAATGCATTTTCACTTTTAAACAACAAAAAGATTTGTTTGTCTTATGCTATAGTGGTGCAGGAAAAAAAAAAAAAAATTGCATGAAAAAAATTCAAAAAGATGCTGGGGTGTACCTGATAATTCAAAGTGAAGTGATTCTGCTCTTCAGAAAAACAGGAGTAATTCTGTTTACTTTGTGCACATGGTGCTGCAGACAGTGAACTCTATCTCAGGCATTTTAATAACTTCCAAGGGATAAGAATAAATTCTATTCCTGACACATTTTTTGAGGGTTGAACAGTCTGAGCTCTGAAACCTGGCTACACCTGAGGAGGCTTATGGAAGGTATTGAGAGGAAGCAAATTCTTTGTTAACATTTATATTAAATATTTATATGTTTGATGTGAATTTGGTATCTGTACCTCAAAAAAATATCTTAATCCAAGAGGATTTTGCTGCAACTCTTTCTTGCACATATTTTCAGGAAAGCCAAATGAACCAAATCCAGAAAGATTTTGTACCAAGCACAGAGTAAATGATGTGGTATGAATCAGCAAAATTACAGCCATGATGAACTTGTTTTAACATAAAGTGATAAATATTCCACGTTCAAATTAATTTTATTTTGTGGCCAAAGCCAAATTAACCCCAATGAAACATTTGCACTCTTATTTAATGTACACAAATGAACTCCTGCCTTCCTCCCACTCAGACAAGAGGGTTGGTGATTTATTTGGTTTCGTTTTGCTTGATCTGTTACTGGACAAAAATCTGTTTGGAGCAAAAAAATATTTTAAGATCATGTGGGAATCAAGCTGCTCCTGTACACCAACCCCAGAAGAAAGGCAAACCCTGGAGAAGTCACCTCCAAGGGCCAGCCCCCTCCTTCAAACCAGCTCCTTCTAAATCATTCTTGACAGATGTTTGTCTAAAGTCTTCCTCAAGACCTCTGGGCCAGAGATTCCACAACCTCCCCAGGTGGGAAATCCCCTGGGTGCAATTTCAACCCATTACTCTCTGTCTTTATCCATTAGGTTTCTAATAATAATTCATCACATAATTAATCACCTCCTCTCTGAAACAACCTTCTACATCCTTGGCAGTGGTTATCATGTCTCCCCTCAGACTCCTCTTTTCTAGTCTAAACAGAGCCAGGTCTTTCAGTCTGTCTTCACAGGTCATGTTTTGGAGACCTTTGTAAATTTGGGGTTGTTTTCTGTACTTTTCTCCAGTCCTCTATTCCTCTTCCCTGATGGGTAGGTTGAAGGCTTGGTGCACCTTAAATCTGGCCCTTGGAATTTGACATTTCCCTGTGGTGTTGAGTTTGTCTGCAGTTATGTGGCATTTCTGACTCATGTTCACCCCTTAGTTTTGCTTCCTCTGTCCATAATTTCATTTTTCCAGCTGGCCCACACACCACTGAATCCTGACCTTGTGCTTCCAAGTGCCTCCAGCCCCTCCTAATTTCTTATTGTCTGTAAATTGATTAATTCATGGTTTTGGGGGTTGGAGGAAATCAATTTCCTTGGCTCATAGGTTATATATTCACCATCAAGGAAGGTGTTCTTTTTATTTCACTGGCTTTAGATGGGGGCAGGGGGGGGGAAGATATTTAGATAATTAACTGAAATTACCTTATTCTTGGAATCCAGTGAAGGCTGAGCACTTCAGCTCTTACTTGTTGAGGTCAACAAGGAGTGTCATTAAGACTAAACAATGTCACAGTGCAAATTTCTTCTTCCTTCACTCACCAGGACTTTGTGTGGATGCTGTGGAAAACCAATCAATCGTTCAAATACTCATGGATATATTTTATTTTTATCTGAAGGCATGGGCTTTGAAACAATTTAAGGGTCATTTAGCAACTTCTAAGGGTCATTTAAACAAGGTCTTGGGGGATGTTGGTTTAGGGGAGAACTTTGTAGAGTAAGGATGATGGTTGGGCTTGATGATCCCAAGGGTCTTTTCCAACCTGAAAGATTCTAGGATTCTAATTTTTGGGCCTGACTCTCCAGTTCAAGGAGGTTCCTAAAATGAGAGGAACCTTTGCTCAGGTTTTGGCCCTTTGCTCAGGCATCTTGGCCACAAGGATTTCATGTTTGGTTTACACCTGATCTCTGCCTTCATTTTCAATGAGCCAGTCCCTATTCTCACTGGGAATGAGGAGGGGTTAAGTCCCTGATTTTTCTTCCCTCCATGAGCCTTGTATTTAAGTAGCAGTTGGTTTAGGGGAGAACTTTGTAGAGTAAGGATGATGGTTGGACTCGATGATCCCAAGGGTCTTTTCCAACCTGAAAGATTCTAGGATTCTAATTTTTGGGCCTGACTCTCCAGTTCAAGGAGGTTCCTAAAATGAGAGAGGTCCTTGGCCCTTTGCTCAGGCATCTTGGCCACAAGGATTTCATGTTTGGTTTACACCTGATCTCTGCCTTCATTTTCAATGATTCAGTCCCCATTTTCACTGGGAATGAGGAGGGGTTAAGTCCCTGATTTTTCTTCTCTCCATGAGCCTTGTATTTAAGTAGCAGTTGGTTTAGGGGAGAACTTTGTAGAGTAAAGATGATGGTTGGACTTGGTGATCCCAAGGGTCTTTTCCAACCTGAAAGATTCTAGGATTCTAATTTTGGGCCTGACTCTCCTGTTCAAGGAGGTTCCTAAAATGAGAGAGGTCCTTGGCCCTTTGCTCAGGCATCTTGGCCATGATGATTTCATGTTTGGTTTACACCTGATCTCTGCCTTCATTTTCAATGATTCAGTCCCCATTTTCACTGGGAATGAGGAGGAGTTAAGTCCCTGATTTTTCTTCCCTCCATGAGCCTTGTATTTAAGTAGCAGCAAATGCTGCAGTTTGGCTGTGTTGATTGAGACTCAGGGAACTCACATCTTTTGGAGAGGAAAAAAAAAAGATAGTTACTACTTTATTCCTCAAGATAGCATTTTCTGATGTTCTTTAATGCAGCTTTCATGTAAAAACTGCAGGATTGGTCATTCCAGGAGACCTAGAGGAGGCTCCCAGCTGCTGTGTCAAATACAGAGAATGTGGATATTATTGCATAATATCTCTCTGAGTGGCTGGATTAACAGAAGAAAAGAATTATCCAATTTGAAGGCCAGGGGAAAAATGCAGCCTATCTGAAGTAAGCATTTCCCTCATTGTTTCAGGCTCTTCATGTGGCAATTAATAGCAATAAAAAGGATAAAAGTTAACCTGATTTTGCTGCGCCTTGTTTTAATTTTAAAACAAGACAGGATTTCCAAGTTCTGAGCCTTCTTGGTCTTACCATCCTCTTAACCCAAAATCTTTTTAGTTTCTAGATGAAAGAAAGACTTCCAATCATCTTAGCATCACCCAGCATCCTTCTGCCTGGGGACTGGGATGTGGGCAGTGGGGTTGGCTCTGGGGTAAACTCCTTCACTGCCAAATCATCACGGCCCATTCCATAATTTTTAAGTCACAGTGAGACAGAAGAAGAAAAGACAGCTAGAGGTTAAGCACAGGCCCAGTTTCAGGGTTTTACTGGTATACTGGTTGCCTACTTTACATTTGTTTGTGGAGTCCCATGGCCAACTCCTTCCAGACCCAACTTGCGACGTGAGCTGTGAAAATAACTTCTGCTTCCATCCTCTGACCCAAAAATCTGCCAGAACACCTGGATCAAGCCCTTTTTTTTGCTTTCCCAGGGCAGCACATGCTTGCTCAGCTTGCCATTTAAGCTCTGGTTTTGGAAGTCAGCAACCTCTCTCTCTGGTTTCAGCCTCCCACAACCCCCCAGAGGTCTCTCTTGGTTTCCCAGCCTGCAGAAAGGACTCACAGGCAGGATCCCAACCCTAAACCCTCCCCTTATCCCCAGGCACCAAGCTTGGCCTCACCTCTCTGCACACTGATGAGCTGATCCCAAAGCTCTGCCTCCAGGGAGGATCCCAGTTTCAGGTGGTTACAAGCCCAGGAAAAAGGAGATTGGAAGCTGGAAGTGTTCCTGGCCCAACTCCAGGCACGTGGCTGGGGTTACACCAAGGGTGAGCTTGGCCTGATGACCATAAAACACATTTTCCATGATTATAGATAAAAAGACATCCCAAGGAAAGGAAGTAGAAGCTGAAAAAAAAAAAAATGAAATGCCCTCCACCATGGGTGATCCCAGGCTATGAAAAATACAGTTGGAAGGAGGTTTTTTTTCCTGTTTTTCCTTGGTGAAACCACTGTGCTCAGTGGGCTGACAGGGTAGGAGGTTTCCTTTTCCCCAGGCTTCCATTTCTGCTCCCAGCCCTGAAGTCATAACAGAATAATGCTCAAGTGAAGCATGATGTGGAGTCATGGGATCCAGTAAATGCAAATCACCTTCTTCTGCCCTAACCCAGCAGTCATTTTGGGCTGTTGCTCTCTCATCCAAAGGGCTTTTAATCCACTGCAGGTATTTTTTTTGTTTTTAATTCCATGCTAGCAAGCTATACTGAAATTGCTTAAGAAAACAAAGCTGAGTAATAAGATAGTTGTAAAAATACCACTTCAGGTTTCATACAAGAGACATTCCAATGTGCTGTCATTATCCTTTTCCAGACATATTTTATGCTTTTGCACTTTCCAGATCTCCAGTTGGTGCCTTAATACAAATAATCTTCTTTATTATCTCCCTTTTGAGCACCTTCTGAAGTGCTCTGCATGCCAAGAGCAGTTGGAATAATCTGCTATCCAATGATTAAAGCAAAGACTGTAAGGATGATGTAAAAACAAATGCAGTTTGGGTGGAGGAGGCTGGAGATTTGAGGCATTTTTCTTCAAAGTGTGGCCATTGACTGAGGGAAATGAAGTTGCATACCCTTGATGTATATATCATAATATACACATACCATCAGCATCCTACAGCCTTTTGGCAGATGGGCTGGAAAAAACATTTTCAAGTTAGGAAATGACAACTGGAACCAACCCCCAGCACCATCCCTATGAATTTCATATTTAATGCATGTTGTTAATACATGACTTCAGAAGACACCTGTGAAAAATGCAATTAGGAAGGGAAATAACTTTATCCCAGAGGAAAACCATGAGAAGGGTGAGGTTTTTTTTCTTGGAATGCTTTTTTTCCAAATTCTTTTCCAGCAGGTTGCCAAAACATGTGAAAGATCCAAGAGCTTCAAGTCCCAACTTTCTCTAAGATCCACTAGGAATGTGGAGTCCCTCTGTTTTCTCTAAATGGAGCAGAGGAAACAATATCTAGAAAATGAAGCTTGATACATGACTAATTTTAGGTGTTTATTTTGGTTTTCCTGATGTTGCCAAGGCCCTGTATGATGGCAAAAGCTTTGCTAAAGAGACTGAGTCCAGGCTCCAGGTAACCCACTGAAGAATCTTCCCCAGAAAACTGCCCTCCTGTGTGGTAGAAAAGAGCTGTTTCTATAAAAAGGTTAAATAAAATGCACTGAACTGCTGCAGCCACTTCCTCCCCAGTCCTAACCCCTTCAAAAACACTCAGTTGGAAAAACTTCCTAACATAAAAGGCTGGATTCAAAAGCAATGTCAGAAAAAGACATTCTGAGCTTTCCTTGGTCTCTTAAACATTCCCCTAGATGCTTGTCCTCCTCTGCTTTTGCAATTTGCCACTCATTGCAAAAAGGAGCCTTCTAGCCTTTATTTTGAGAAAAATAAAATTAAATTAAATTTTAAAAATATTTTAAAAATTTAACAAGGCTTAAATGAAATGCTTGGCACTCTGGAATTCATCCTTGGCCAGTTTTCCTTAAGGAATTGAGCTCTACAGAAATTCAAAGTGGCAGTCCCATTTAGTTCTGCTTCCCTTCCCTTTCCTTTGTGTGAATACTTCAAAGAAAGAGGGAATGTGTCCCTGGCTCCCATCTGAAATGAAATTACCAAATCATCCCATCCCTGGTGCTGGCAAAATATGAATCTCTTCCTAGGAACAGTTGCTGTATTGTAAAAAGGGCTTTGTTTTAAACAAGGACAAAATGTCAAAGGGCACAATTTGGGGTTTGTTTCCCAACCTGAAGGGATTTCCAGGAAAATCGACTTCAGGAGAAAAAATCTGCAATGTTCTGCTCTCCTGCTGGGTTTGCAGGCAGGCAGGCTGCCTGTCCCCACATTGTCTGGCTTTTCAGGATAGGAGGGATCACAGGAGCATGGAATGTGTTGGGTTGGAACTTTTTAAAGGTCATCTGGTCCAAGCCCCTGCAGTAAGCAGGGACATCTGCAGCTAGAGCAGGATGCTCACAGCCCTGCCTGACCTTTGATGTCTCCATGGATGGAGTCTCCACCACCTCTCTAAGCAACTGTTCCACTTTCAGAGTAAAGAGCTTCTTCCTAATTTCCCATCTAAATCCACCCTGCTTTAGTGTAAAACCATTGCCTCTCATCCTAGCCCTACACACTCTTGTTAAAAATCCCTTCCCAGCTTTCCTGGAGCCCCTTCAGGTCCTGGCAGGTTCTTCCAGGCTGAACAACCCCAACTCTCTCAGTCTGTCCCCATAGGAAAGGTGCTCCAGCCCTCTCATCATTTTTGTGCTCCTCCTCTGGACCTGCTCCAACATCTCCATCTCCTTCTTGTGCTGAGGCCTCCAAAGCTGCACACACACCACTCCAGGTGATGTCTCACAAGAGGGGCAGAACCACCTCCTCTCTTGATCTGTTGGCCACATTTCTTTTTGCTGTATTTTGTTGCATTTGGCAGGGGAGCAAGAGATTGTATTTTTTCACCTTTTTTTGTGCCACGCATCACAACCTGTAAAACCATTTCCCCTGGTAATGAGGGTTTCAATCAGCAGGTGAGGTTATGACCAGACTAACTGGAAAAAATCCCAGTGCAAGGAGTGGATTGAGCTTGGGTCCCACTGCACAGCAACCCCGTGGCATCTCCAGGCTCCTTCAGGCTACCATGGAATCCTAGAATGGGCTGGGTTGGAAGGGACCTCAGAGCTCATCAAGTCCAACCCTTGATCCACTCCCGCTGCAGTTCCCAGCCCATGGCACTGAGTGCCACATCCAGGCTCTTTTGAAATATCTCCAGGGATGGAGAATCCACCCCTTCCCTGGGCAGCCCATTCCAATGGCTGAGCACCCTCTCCAGAAAGAAATTCTTTCTAATGTCCAACCTAACCCTCCCCTGGCACAACTTGAGACCTCTTGTGCCCTCTTGTCTTGCTGAGAGTTGCCTGGGAAAAGAGCCCAACCCCCCCTGGCTCCAACCTCCTTTCAGGGAGTTGGAGAGAGTGATGAGGTCTCCCCTGAGCCTCCTCTTCTCCAGCCTCAACACCCCCAGCTCCCTCAGCCCTTCCTCACAGGACTTGTGCTGGATCCCTTCCCAGCCTCCTTGCTCTTCTCTGGACCTGCTCCAGCACCTCAATCTCCTTCCTGAGCTGAGGGGCCCAGAACTGGACACAGGACTCAAGCTGTGGCCTCCCCAGGGCTGAGCACAGGGGCAGAATCCCTTCCCTGGACCTGCTGGCCACGCTGTTCCTGAGCCAGCCCAGGATGCCATTGGCCTTCTTGGCCACCTGGGCACACTGCTGGCTCATGGTCACCTTCCTGGCAATCCAGACTCCCAGGTCCCTCTCTGTCTGGCTGCTCTCAGCCACTCTGTGCCCAGCCTGGAGCTCCCCATGGGGTTGTTGTGGCCAAAGTGCAGGACCCGGCACTTGGAATGTTGAACCTCATCCCCTTGGGATCAGCCCAACTCTCCAGTCTGTCCAGGTCCCTCTGCAGAGCCCTCCTGCCTTCCAGCTGATCCACACTCCCCCCAGCTTGGTGTCATCTGCAAATTTCCTGATGATGGACTCAATCCCCTCATCTGAATCATCAGTGCAAAGCCCTGGGCAGCTGCCAGAGCTGGTAAATCACTTTGTGTTCCAGTGGCCTCAGTTTAAGAGCTGAACCACAGCTTCAAATTATCCAGACTTGGTTTTGCTGAAGAAAGCAGAAGGTGGGAGAGGTTTTCCTGGAGTCCAGCTCTGGTTTTTCAAGTCAGTTGTTTGGCATCAAGACCTGCTGGGCATTTTCCTCCAGGGTTTGCTCATCGAGGGCTCCCGTGCTTTTGCCAGGAGGTGGCAGACAACAGGGGATTTACAGAGCTGAAATTTGTCCTGTTTTACAGATGAGAGGGCAGGTGGAATGTCTGGAGCTCTGCCTTGGGATGAGTCAAAAGGCAGACAAGAGCTTACAGGTCAAGAGCCTGGGCAACCTGCTTTAGGGAACCCTACTTGAGCAGGGGAGTTGGACTCAGTCATCTCCAGAGGTCCCTTCCAATGCCAGGAATTCTGTGATGAGCTAGGGAGGAAGGAAAAAACTCTGCATTCCCATCATCAGCTGTTCCCAGGGAGGCTGGCAAATGCTTTTAATGCTAAGCTCAGAGGACTAAGTCTTTTGGAAGGATGAAAGCATTTCAGACTTGATTTATCTGTCCTGCCCTAAATCCTACCTAAGGGTTTTGTTCAAGTTGAAGGGCTGCATTCAGAATTCTTCTTAGTCAAGTCTGACAGTTTCTGCCACCTAAAGAATAGAGTTGAGGTAGTACTGATGCACATCCAGTACACAGAAAAAGCAGCTCCTGTTTCCTACAGGTCTGGTAAAGAAATTCTAGTGCCCTTTCTTCTTCTGGGGAACTCAGTGGGTAGCTGAGAGAAATCTGTTGGTACCCCAGAAATGAGAAGTAACTGAGGTTTGAATATTAATTCTTTGGGTTTGGTTGGTCTTGTGGCATGTGTGTGCTTCTGGAATTACAAGGCAATTTTCCTGGTGGGTAGAAGTGGGATGAGTTCATACAAATCTGGTGGAGTTTTGGTACTGACGAGCAGAATCCTCAGGCTGGGTGCAGTGTCTGAACCCAAAGGCATCACAGCACAGCTGGAGCTACTACATCAGGTAGGATTTATCCCAGAATTCAGACAAAGCAGGATGGATCAGTGCTGCTCACTTTATGTCCTTGTTTCGCTCCATACTGGAATAGTGGGGCTCTGCTCTCTCTTCTTGGGGGTCTACCCTGTTTCTTGAGACCTCAGGGAGCTGATGAGAGGGGATCCTCCTACATTTTTTGCTGTGACACCCCTTCTGAAATTGAAATACAAAAAGCAATGCGTGCAAAAAAGGAATTTGCAGCTCCTGTTGCAAATGAGAGGGGTGATAACGGGGTGCACACAACACGTGGGAGAAGGGACTGGCTTGAAAGGGAGAATCTGGGGTGCAAAAATGCAAACAATGCTCAGCTGAGCCCTCAAAAAAATAGTGGTTGTATAGGATACTAACAATTAAAATTAATTAACAAAAATATATATATATACTATATAAAAGTATAGAATTACTGACAATATGGCCTTGTGCTAGAACATACACAGTCCCACAGGGCATTATGTGAATATAAAAGTTTTGACTCACGAGTCCCCAGTTGTGTTCTCTGGCAAGGTCTCTTCCAGAGCAGAGCAGCACATACACAAACATAGGAGGATCCTAGCAGGGTTTTTTTCTTTTTTCCTTCAGCTTCATGCATCACTGACAGCAGTGTTTAGGATCTTTCTAAGCAAAAGCACACACAAATAGAGTGGTGACACTGAACTCCAAGTTGCACCCATGATCTAAGAAGCTGGACTGAAGCACAGGATCTTTGCCTCTTGAAGCATCTTGGAAAATGTTTTGGGTTTGGTTTTTTTTTGGATTTCTTATTTCCTTCTGTTTTGCATCATTTTTTTCCTTCCTGATTTGTTATTCCTTTGTGAGAAAAGAACTAAAGGATAGGGAAAGAATAGCTTGCTTTGGTTTGTAAAAATCCTCAGAACCACTGTCAGTGTCAGCCACAGATTTTCAACCTTCCATCCTCTTACCATTTTGGCTGCTTCTTGAGGAGTTTCTTTCTTCCCCTTTGCCCTGCAAAACACCTCCAGCCTCTTTCCCCTATAATTCTTGTTTAACCCTGCTTGGCAACTACAAAGCCTTTGATTTGTTCAGCTGGGGCTGGGTTGTGGCAGGGGTTCCCAGAAGTGTTTTTGCCTCCTCCCCTCTGCCTGGGCAGCTCTTCCCAGCTCTGGACCAGGAGGTCCTTGGGCTTCTCCAGAGAGGGGAGATGCTCAGAGGGCCAGGAGTGATGCAGGGGACCAGGTGGCTCCTCTGAGCTGCTTGGGGATGCTCAGAGGGCCAGGAGGGATGCAGGGGACCAGGTGGCTCCTCTGAGCTGCTTGGGGACACACAAGGGCCATAGGGGAGGGAAAGAATTTGTCACCTGCATGGGAGCAGTGGCAGCCAGGGTCTCACAAACATGCTTTTAGTATGTGCACAAAGCTTCTGAAACCTGCACCCACGACCTGGACCCATTTTTCTCCTTTCCACAGCAGATTGCTGCCTCCCCAGGTGGATTTAACACCCAGAGCACGTTGCTGCATGTTTTCAGATGACAGTGGTTAGCATGAGTTACACAATAATTTGTACACAAGCTCTTGTCCTTCCTTTGTTAATGATTCTTTCTGAAGTGTCTCTATCTGAATTTAAGCACTGGGAGGCTTTTTTTCTTTTTTTTTTTCTTTTTTTTTTTGGCATTACTTGTGTGGGTACATAATCTGAGCATGTGGATGGCACATGTGCCTGAGAAACTGAGTCACCTGCAGCTGGTTCAATGCTTTGATTGAATGAAAAATTAAATATCTGTGAATTTTCTGTCTTCCAGTACAAGTTGTAAATACTTGTCCTGACTTAGAAGTCTCCCTGTCTGAGTCACATTTGGGTTTAACAGGAATAAAGAAGTCCTAACTAAAGATCTGCTTCTGTGGCAAGCTGCTGCTGCCAGGCCAGGAGGAAACAAAATATAAATAAAGCAAATAAAATAAATTAAAAAATCCTGAAGTTCACAAAAATATCTGTAATACTCAACAGTTTCTCTATTATAAGTATTATAATTTGCAAATTGTGTTCTTATTCACTAATTGTGTTCCTGTTATTCCTGCTGCTCTGATGCTTTCCTTAACTGCCTGCAGAGCCAGGGAAATCTTTTCCTGATGGTTTAGCTCCTCCACAGAGGTGTAAATGGAGGCTCAGAGTTATTTATTTTACACAGCAAATCTGTAGCAGAGGCAGGGGGAGAATCTCAGATTCCTCCTTCTCCCTCCAGCAGATCTTGGCTACAGGGGTTGTGAATTGGCTCTGTCCTCAGGCAAACAACTGTGACACTTTGTCCAGGAATTAAAAAACCCCATGCTCCACAGCTGTTGATATTTTGCTTCCTGAGCCAGATTTAGGCAAAGACATCAGTAGTTGAGAAAGCAAATCTTTTTTCTTTCCCTGCCTCTGTTCAGCTGAAGCTGGAAACAGGACAGGTTGGGTCATTTTTTGAAGCTGAGCTGCACCCAACGTGGCTGCAGGTGGAGACCCAAGTGAAAAACCCCAAATATTTGAGTGTCTAAAAAAGTACTGAAGGTCAGCTCTGGGCTTGCAATCAGCAGCACTGACCCACAGGATTGTTGGGGTCAGTGTCTGCTGGGGTCTGGTCTGAATCCAGAGCTCTCAGAGGGACAGAAACCCAGCTGGAGGTTTTGGTTCTGGTGGTGAAATGAAGGCTGGAGGTGATCGACGTGCTCAGAACTTCCCAGTTGGGTGGGTGAAGTCTGGAGGTCCTCATTTCAGTGTGAAATGCTCAGCTGGTGGGCATCAAGCTGTCTATGGACTGCAGGCACCTCACTGGCACGGCTGAGATTTCTGGTAGCCAGGGCAGAGATTCCTGGTAGCCAGGGCAGAGATTTTTGGTGGCCAGGGCAGAGATTTCTGGTAACCAGGGCAGAGATTCCTGGTAGCCAGGGCAGAGATTTCTGGTAGCCAGGGCAGAGTTTTCTGGTAGCCAGGGCAGAGATTTCTGGTAGCCAGGGCAGAGATTTTTGGTAGCCAGGGCAGAGATTTCTGGTAACAAGGGCATAGATTTTTGGTAGCCTGCCCCATGATGAGCTCAGTGGCAAGCCATGGAGACAAAGCAGATTGCAGCACAAAGTCAAGGAGTTGTTTTCCAGGTCCAGAGGAGAAATTTACCAAAACATTCCAAACTCTCAGAAGCAGCCAGAGGGCAAGTGACACCCCTTCTTTATCAGAGTTTTTATCTTGTCTTCCAAGTCTTGAGAAACTCTGTGTTCCTGCAGAGCTTGGTACCCACAGCCAACAGCTTAAAGGTGACATTGCCCAGGGCAGTGGTGGAGTCACCAGCCCTGGAGGCATTTGGGAGTTGTACAGATATAGAACTTGTGATACTGATTTCAAAGAAATCTTTGAAAACTGGAGTTGTTTCAGAAAGTCTCAGTGTGCTGATATTCTGCCAATACTGAAGGAAAGGCTTGCACTGTGATCAGATGCAAAAGACTTGATCTGAGTTAGGTCTTGGATAAAGCAACAGAAAATTTGATACAGAAATCAAACAAAGGGTAAAAAGGTTATAAATTATGACAGCAAACTGCTTGAAACATTTTTGTTAACCAGAAGATATAAATCTCTGCTAATGTTGCTAATGACCAATGCAAAAGGGGTGCACCATACATCTTCAGGACTTTTAAAGCAATTTGCTTACTGGGCCATGGTAATTAAAAATAAATTGCACAGCAGCAAGAGGTTTTAAATGGATTTAAATGGTTGGGATGAGGGTCAGAAAACAGGAATTGCCACTGGAGAATCATGACCCGATGATTTTTTTTTCAAAGGGCTCTCTCCAATCTGTCACATTAGAGCTGGTCTTCTTCTATATATCCATTGCATGGAGGAGGAAAAAATAGATTAATTTAATATTTAAAATGTAAAAATAGATAAATTAAATAATGCAAAAGTGACAGTTATCTACACAAATGAGAGCATGGCAGCTGGAAGAGTGGAATTACAGCTGGTGATGAATCTGAAGCATGAAACTGGGACCTGAATGAGACCTAGAGAGGCAGCAGAGTGATTTTGCTTCAAACATTATCAGACAGTAAAGATTCAGTGCTGCTGTCAACAAGGCATCAAGAAAAAGGAAAAAAAATAGAGAGGGAATGTAAAAAAGAACACCAGAAATGATTGAGAAGGTGGAAAAAAGATTCATAGTGTGATTTTTAAACTGCTTTAGATTATCAAAAAAAAGAGTGGGCTTGGTTTCTCTTAATACCTTTATGTCTGGGTAAAGAAATGCTAATTTTTCATTTATTTCATGTGAGAGAAGATAAAAAGAATCTGTGGCCATGTGTGTTTAACAGTGCATGAGGAAAGCTACCAAGGGAAGTGGTGGAAAAACCCAAAATAATGCTCTCTGGCTTTTCTTCATTCTTCTGTAAATGCAGGAATGGTGGGAGATGAGGAGCAAGGTTTCTGCTCCCATGTCCTTGGCTCCCCAGCTGTTGGTTTGCATTCCCAACATTCCCAGTTATGTTTGAGAAGAGCAGGATCTGGATGCTGGTGATGTTTGCCACCAACACTGAAATGACAATTCTGGGGAAGGATGCAACATGGTGGCTGAGACAAACCATGGATTTGGGAGCTACTTGCATCCTTTTTAATCTTTTTATCTGATTAAAGAGAAGTTGCAAGGCCACTGGCATCTCCTGCAAGTCTGCAGGAGACCAGCAAAAAAACCTGGAAGTCTTTCCCTGCTCCCATCCACCATTCCTGTCTAGGCTGGTTGCTCTGAGGATGCTGATTTAGGTGTGGAGTTGGTCAGTTCTTCAAGTGAGAGAGTTGGGGGAGTCAGTTGGAAGCTCAGAGATGCCCATGATGCAGAAATTTAGTGTTTCAAACCCAGGAGGTGCCCTTGGGATGGGTATTTTACACTTGGCAGCCAATTGCCTCCTAAATCACAACTACACCAAGTGTGTTATTAATGGTAAATCAAGCAGCAGAGGATTTATTGGGTGTTGGGTCATTCCTGAAGCAATGCTCTGCATTTTCAGATGCCAAAGTTGTCCCTGGCAGCTACTTTAGACTCAGGGAGAAGCTGTAGGTCTGGGTTTTCCACCTGGCCAAGCAATGTTAATTGGATTTGGGAGGTGATGCTGGAAGACAAAACCCTACTAAGACTCAGTCCTCATCCTTGAGGTTGTGGTTAACTGGGGGTGGGAAGTCAGAAGAAAGGGATGCAGCAGCTCAGGGGAAGAAAGAAAAAAATAGATGTTTGGGATGGCCAATATTCCAAGCCCTTCAGAGGAGGTGGTACCTCAGTTTGAAGGATGCTGAGAGCCTGGGAGACCCCAGGTCAGTTTTTTCTAAGTTCAAAGCACCCTTGAATATTCAAATGTGTGTTTTGGAGTTGCTGGAAAACAGCTTTTCCTTGTGTTGAGGAAATTCAGTTGGGAAATTGGGTATTGCACTCCAGGACACCATGGGCACAGGAGATGCTGGTACTGAAATCATCATCTCCTGATTTCAGGAGATGCTTTGGGTTCCTCCAATCCCCAGGAGGATGTTAAGTTTTTAACAGCCCTCCTACTGGGATTTAATTGGGTTGCTGTGGGACACCAGACATGCTCATGGGGTCTCCTCTTTTTTTTTCTAGCACAGGAGAGACACAAATGCCATCTGCTTTTTTTCACTGGGAAGCTGAAAAGTAAATTTCATGTCTTGAAACTGGAAATGATTGGAGTTTTTAAAGCCACTTCAAACTTATTTTCAGGAAGTGCTGTTTTTTTAAAACTTTGCTCAGTGTCAGCTGGCACTTTTTCTTCAGTGGGAACCATTTTACAGGCATTTCATGGGTTTTGGTCTCTCTGCAGCGTGCCCACAGGGACATTTTTGGTCAGAGCTGGGAATAACCACTGAGGACCAGACTCTATTTGCCACCTCCTAATGACAGGGTTATTTTAAGGAACTGTTAAACAATAGGTAGATGCTTCTGCTTTTAGTTGGTTCTGTGAAAAGGAAACTTAGCCCTGAGGAATTTTGTTCTGCTGCTTGGAATTATGTTAGCAAAAATCCCCTTTTCCTGGCTGGGATTCTAGCTGGCCTTCAGAAAATAATCTCAGAGATGATTTCTCCTGAAAATTGATCAACACTTCAGATCTCAGCAGGGCTTTGCTGCTGTCCTGTGGTCCCTGGGGGGGGTTCTGCCAGAGCCCATGCACCAGAGTCAGGGAGTGCTGCACATCATGAAAACTTCCAAGCAAAAATGAATCAGTTTATTTCTGAAACAGTCCATAAGGAGGCAGGAACCCTGCTCATGCATCTATCTGCAACTCAGAGGATCATTGCTGAAGAAAGGAATAGTTCAAAAAAAAAAAAAATTATAAACAACTACTATACACTGCAACACACTTTGGGACAATAGTGAACTCTCTTCTCCCCATCCACCCCAATTTCTGTTCTTCTTTCAACCTGGTGAGAAAGCTGCCCAGGAGCACTCTCTTAGGTCATTTTGGTTGCAAACAGGATGAAATTTGGGGGAGCATTTTGGTATCAGAAGGGAGCCAAACCCATGCAGCAGCAGCAGCAGAAGAGTTAACTTCTGCCCAGAGCAAATGAAAATTCACTGATTTTGTTTCCTTACTCTAATTTCATGACCAAAAAAACCTGAAGGCAGAGGTAATGCCATTCTGCCTGGGATTCTCACTGAGCTATGGCTCATTAGCTGGGTTGCTTAGCAGGCTCTGTTTCCATGGACAGAAATTCAGCTCATTCAAGGAGTTTTTCTCTCTGCACAGACATCTCCCTCTTCTCACCCAGCTGCCCATGCCCTCTGGGTTTGCCAGCCACGGGCTCTCTGTGGAGCTGCCCACATCTTCTTCTTTGGATGAGGGAAAACAAAACTCTTGGGATCTGTTCCAGCCCTCTTGGCACTCATCTGGGTTATTACAGACCGTGCCAGAAAATATTTTTTCACCATGATTCACCTCATTTTTTCAATGCTCTTTATGAGATCAGGATCATATAACTGGGGCCCAGTCCTCTTAGAAATGCCACATTTGAAGAACAGAGTTGACATCTCTGGTTGTCCAATCTGGGGCTCTTCCAAGCATCCTATCTTGACACAGCTGGAAATGACCTTTCCAAAAGTTCTTCCCACGTGTGCCATTCCCAAGGGACATTTTTGCCACTGATATTGAGCATGTATTTTGCCCTTGTGCCATCCACCAGCAGATAGAGCATCCCAGAAGAGAGCTTCAATGGTGTGGAGCCTTGGGAACCATTTGCTGATTGCTTTGTAGAGTCAGGAGAAGACCCTGGAGCTCATCAGGAGCTTGGTTCTTCAAATTTGATTTAGGACAGGGATTAGACCTCCCCTGCTTAGCTGATTCACAAGTTAATTACCAACAGAGATAAATGTGTTACCCCTTTGCTTGCTTTTTGGCTGCCTTCAAGTATTCCTCACTGCTGATGGTGGGAAGTAGCCCAGGTATTCATTCCCCAGCACCTTCTGGGGACACTTCTGATGGCAATGGAAGTAGGCAGAGAAATAGAAATATCCAAACTGATCTTTTCCTACTTACTTTACAGCTTCCAGGAAAATCTGGTTTGATTTAAGGACCTTTACTTGTTGTTCTCCCCAAGTTTTCCAGGGTAACTGCTCTCAGAAATGTTTCTCTTTAAGAGAAGACCAAACCACTGGGATCAAAGCCTTGCTGGGATTTAGTCTTACTCACACCAGTGCCTTACTCAAACCCTGCTTAGCTGATTCACAAGTTAATTACCAACAGAAATAAATGTGCTACCCCTTTGCTTGCTTTTTGGCTGCCTTCAAGTATTCCTCACTGCTGATGGTGGGAAGTAGCCCAGGTATTCATTCCCCAGCACCTTCTGGGGACACTTCTGATGGCAATAGAAGTAGGCAGAGAAATAGAAACATCCAAATGATCTTTTCCTACTTCCTTTATGGCTCCCAGGAAAATCTGGTTTGATTTAAGGATCCTTACTTGTTGTTCTCCCCAAGTTTTCCAGGGTAACTGCTCTCAGAAGAGATAAGTTTCTCTTTAAGAGAAGAACAAACCACTGGGATCAAAGCCATGTTAGGATTTAGCCTTACTCAAACCAGTGCCTTACTCAAACCCTGCTTAGCTGATTCACAAGTTAATTACCAACAGAGATAAATATGCTACCCTTTTGCTTGCTTTTTGGCTACATCCAAGTATTCCTCACTGCTGATGGTGGGAAGTAGCCCATGTATTCATTCCCCAGCACCTTCTGGGGACACTTCTCATGGCAATAGAAGTAGGCAGAGAAATAGAAATATCCAAACTGATCTTTTCCTTCTTCCTTTATGGCTTCCAGGAAACTCTGAGTTTGATTTAAGGATCCTTACTTGTTCTCCCCAAGTTTTCCAGGGTAAATGCTCTCAGAAGAGATAAGTTTCTCTTTAAGAGAAGACCAAACCACTGGGATCAAAGCCATGTTAGGATTTAGTCTAACTCAAACCAGTGGCTGGTATTATTTCCATGATAGAATTCAAAGTACACAAATCACCAGCTCAAACTATAGTTTAAAGCCCCATTTCAGGCTCACTAAATATTATGTTCACTGTATTCAAGCCATGTTTCCTCAGCAGCACAGGAATATAACCTTGACTGGGTCTCCCATTTCCATCAAACCCTTTCTTTAAATCCCTCCAGAGTTTTGTAGGTGGGGAGCCAAGTAAGTAAGTGAATGAATTGTTGGCAAATTTTTGAGTGTACTGAATGGTAAATGACTTTCAGATCTCAACTTTATACCCAATTTCAGACCTTTACATGATCTTTTATGTAAACTGGAAGGGTATTTAAGAATGCCTCCTCCTCCCCTGTTCAATCTGTGCACACACAAACACATTGTCAGGATTTCAAGTCAGTATTTTAATGAATGAAAGTTCAAGAAGGCTGAATTTGTCACCTTGGCCAAAATCAGGTGCTGTGCCATGGGACTGACATTTAACAAGTGTAAATTCTAATCACAAAACCAGAGTTTTGTTTCACCTGGAGCAACGAGGATCCCCCATACTTGGTTTCCTCCCATTTCAAGGCTGCTGAAAACACCACTGTAACCAGGAGCTCAGCAAAAAAAGGGGTTGTTTTCTTGGCACCACAACACCCATCTCTCTCTCACCTTGCATGGATTTGAATCACTGCAGGTTGGCTTCTCACCTAGACTAAAATAACAAATTGGAAACCAAGCTGGAACAATACATTTATTTTTTTCCCCTTCCAACCCCCCCACCTCCTCCCTACCCCCATCCAAGTTCCTGCACGTATCAGAAGGGACCAAAGGGAGGAAGCACAAATAAACAGTTGGGAATTAAATTAATTGGCATCCTGGGGTAAATAAGAAAGCTTTAAAAAGAAATCAACCACCCCCTTGAACAGGAATGAAGAACATGATTTAACTCAACTAACACCCCAACAATAACAGCAGCATCTTGCAGAGATTCTAGGCAAGCAAAGTTCAAGCCAGCAAAATACTTTCCAGTTTATAAAAGTTTTTAAAACTGCCAGGGGATATGTCCTGGCCTTCCCAGCAATGGAGCCAGAGTGAGCTCCAGCAAATCACATGGAAAAAGCATAAGGGGAGCAGATTTTCCAGGCATTAATTCAGTGCAAAAGGGGGTCTCCCTTCCAATATTACAGAACCCTGATGTGTTAGTGGTCTCCTTCCTCACATCACTGAGCCCTCTTGGATGGATTGCAGGGGGTCTCTTTCCAAATAGCATCAAGGCCAAAGAAAAGGAAAGTTCTCTCTTGTAGTATCAATCAATTGAGTATTAACTAATGGACATATAGAAGGTCACAGGTTTTGCTGGAGATTTTTTTTTTTATTTTTTTGCTGCAGGGGAATATTTGCTCTAAGTGCTTTTGCACGTAGCCCTTATGGAAAAAGCATGAGAGATTTTAATAGAGTGATGGCCTTCCAACAGAATCTAAAAATCAATTTATAGATTGTAAAGAGGGGATACAAGTGCTGGGGAAAGTCATTTCTATTGGACTATTTGGGCTTCACTCTTCATACATTCCAAAGGATTTTTTCCATAGATGAATAAAGCTGAATATAGAGCACTGCATGCTTCTGCAGTCTGAAATAAACCTGAATGAGGTCCTCAAGTACAGGGAGATTATTTACAGTGTTACAGCTATCACAAAGTGCCTTCACTTCCAAATATTTCCATGAGAAGTGGTGCACATGCTGGTAAAGTTTTCTTGTAGTTTTCTTGTTTTCATTCATTTGCTACATCAGCAAACCAAAGAAAAAAAAAATTGTCTTTGCTTCTTATGGTTTGTCTCCCTTTTTTTTTCCTCCTATTTTGTCCAACTCCTTTTTGTTCTGTTGCCCTTTACATTTGGGGAAGATTTCCATGGTTTAGCTCCTGGTTACTGGTTTTATCCAGAGCTCTGAGCTGCTCCCCTCCCAGTGCACAGGAACATGAGCTGGAATTTCTCAGTAAAATGTTTTATTATTCAGACCTCTGCTTATAGACAACAGGCCAGCAATTTTCTTAGTTTGCAAACGAGCAAACAAACCAATTCCACTCATTTCTGATACTGTCAGATACAAGCAAAATCCACTGGGCTGTCCCTGGAAGAGGCTTCACTCTCTCACCTTGGCCCTTTGGTGTCTTTGCCCATAACCTCCCCAGCTCCCTCCAGCTGGGTTCTCTTCCTACTGGTTGGAGATCAGGGCATATATTCTTTTGCTTTGATTGCTTATGTTTACAAGAAAAAAAAAATTTTACAGAATTTATATAAAAATATCAGGCTCCCAAAATTTAGCAATGAGCAGTTTCTTTTTTTTTTTTTTTTTTTGGTTTTCCTTCCTGCCTTAATGGGAGAAGAAATCCCATATCCCTGCTCTGTGGTGGGTAAGACAGGTCTCTAATTATACTGAAGCTATTTTAATGTTATTCTAAAGTTATTCTAACTTTACCATCAACCTCCTCTAAGTTGGTATCACCCAGCTGAGCATTGTATTGGAGAGAGGGGGTTAGAGCTTCCAGCTGCCTTTTGGGGACACACGGGTGACATGATCAGTTTGTGTAGAGAGCCACAAGATTACTTGGTACAAAAAATGCTATTTAGGTCCACAGAAAAACCACTGCCAACAACCCTGATGGGCTGTCAGTTCTTTTTTTAAACTTCATGCTCTGCACCAAGCCTTCTGTGTTCCCTCCATCCTGCTCAAGGGAAGCCCAGGCATGGATTAGGGAATATTTTACATCCTGAGCCCTCAGGTAGGTGCTGAGCACCTGGAGACACTGATGCCTCTCAGCTTGGGAGTGTTTTGGTCAGAGATGTATGGTTAGGACTCTGCACTGTCAGTGGAAGACATAGATAATTAATTTAGCTGGGATGCCTGTGTCTTTGAGACCCAAAATGTGACAAACCCAACCCTAAAGTGGTGACATGCACTGGACATTGCCATCAGTTCTGAAAGATTCCTCAGGAAGAACTCTCTGTAGAAAAGTAAAAGTTTTTTCTCAGCATCTAAGGAAGTGTTTTGTTCCTAACCTTTGTGCAGCTGGAGCTGAGCATTTCCTCCTTCACTTTGGACATGGAGTGATCCAAATGTCTACTCCAGACTTCCCTATCTGATTTAGCAGAGTAAATACCTGAGTTAATATTTTTATTTTCTCCCATTGTTCCTGTATTTCCTTCTTGACCTTTCAGATACTCAGACATCTATACCAAACCCTTCTGTTCACCACTGTGCTCAAGATAACACTTTTTTTAACTGTAGTCTTCCAGCTGTCCATCTATAATTTAAATTATCAGCTGCTGAGCTCTACTACTCTGGTCAAATGAGTTTATTTTCCAAGCCATTAACAAGCTAGGATGTATTTCCCAGTTCAGACCCTGTAGATGTTTACATCTTAACCCTTGTTGGGTCAGAGTCCTCCCTCCATCTGTTTTCTTTTTGATTCTGGAAGAACAAAAGGCAAATTACACCTCCAGCTCTGGTAGGGGTGTGGGACAGACCCACCTCCTGCCTCAGATCTCCAGTTTGCAAACCAGAATGAAACCTGTCAGTACAATGCCAAAAAGCAATCTTCTTGGCTAAGCAGAAGTCAGGAAGAAGTTATCTTTCCCTTTGGATTCAAAGTATGATTGTTCACCCCTTTTTTTATTTTTTTAATTTGTTTTATAATTTAATTTTTTTAATGTTTGTGAAATATCCAGAAATTGGCTTATTTCACTCAATGCCTTCTGTCTCCCTGACAAATCATAAGGCACCAGGAATATCCAGCTGCAAATTCTGCAGGGAGAATCCCAGAGGGGAATATTCTGTGCTGCTCCTGGAAGAGCCAAGCATCCTTCTCCTGGCTTTGGCTGATCCTGCAGAGCTCAGAACTCCAGCTCTGGGATGAAAGGCAGCCTGGACATCCACAACACACTCAGAATCAAGAAGCCTTCATCAGGTTAGCAAGACACAAAGCAGATGCAGCTCAAGAAATTCAGGCAGAAATCATGGATTGGTTTCAGTTCAACGTGGGATGCAATTTATTTTGTTTGTTCAAGCTTTGGTAAAAGTGCAAATAGAAGTTTGCCTGTTGCAGGAAAATTGCAAAACTTTAAGTTTCTGCCTCTTGCAACTCTTCTGCCTTGGGTGATGTGAGAGCACCTGGTGCAGCCAGCTACAAGGGAAAGGACTTTTTGATCTGCATGGGGTTTTTTTGTGCTAAATATTGTTTAACAGCTTGGGGCAGTCTGCAGCGGGATGTGTTATTCTTTTTTGCCTTCTTAGCTAAATTGGATAAATGATTTTAATCCTGAGACTGTTCTGCAACTAAAGAAAGTATCTGGAGAATGGGGAGCTGCGTGGAAGTTTGGAGTTTTCTCTCATCTCTGATTGTATTGTAGTCCCTTTTTGCTAATCATAAACATGTTTTATATTTTAAAAATTACACGTTAAAATCTTTATCATTTTGTGTTGCCAAAGAGGCACAGAACACATTTTGTTTGTACTGCCCAATTCCATCCTAACCCCATACCTTGAAGTAGAGTTTGCAGGACAATGAATTTCAAATATTGACTCCCTTACAACCAGGAGAAACCTTTTCTGAAACAACAAGTTGAAAGGAATTCAGACCAGCTGTAAATCCCTCCAGACAGTTTGTGCAAACAAGTCAGGTTTTATTTGCATATTGTTTGGAGTGAAAAGTTCCTATTGCTTCCCATTGAAACCAGATCTTTGCAGCTCCACCTCCAGATACCCCCAGAGCAATTTGGGGTATTTTGGAATCATGGAATGACTAATTCTGGGTGATAGTGTGGTGGGGCAAGACTCCACAGTTTGGATGTTACAAAGTTGGATGCCCAGCTGAGCATCCTTTGAACCATCCAAACTACTGGAGTTTGCCCAAATGGGTCAGAAATCTTGTGAAAAGACCATTTCATCAGCAATTTATATTTCTTTTTTTGCAGACACTACTGGGGAAAGAACCATCTGCAGGCTGGTTAGAACTCCAGGTGGGTGGATCTTGATCAGCCCCAAATAACGAACCCTGTGGTACAAGTCCCAGGTTTTTATCTTGTTTTATTTCATGTTGGGAAAAAATATTGCCTGCCAAGTAGAACAGACCTTGGGGGACTGCATCTGCTTTTGAAACCACATCAAGTGCTCTCATTGCATACATGTGTGTGAGGAAGGCTTCTACTTTTCTTTTTGCTGTGGAGAAAAATGGAAAAAAAGTCCCTGAGACTCTTGCTAGAAAGCAAGAGTTATTTCAAGCCCACATTTTGTTGCTCAGGGTCTGTTGTTGTAAAAACTTTGTCCTATTTGTATTCTCTCTTCTCCTGAGAAGGAGGATGCCTGGCAGGTCAGTGGCTCTGCAGCTGCTGTAAGAAAAATAAATCCAGAGGCTTTTCCACCAGGAAATGCTCTGTGGAGGTGGAAACAGAGCTGGGCTCAGGGAACAAAGATCCCTGCAAGTCAGGAGTTACATCTGAATTTGGGAATTGTTTCCATGGGCCAGATGGATGTGTGTGTGTCCTTGTGATGTGATTTCTGGCCCTGCAGGTGTTATTTTTAAGATCCAGAGAAGGAAGGGAAAGAGTGGAGGTGTAAGAGTTGTAAGTGGAGCAGATGCTGAAGCTCAGGGAGAATGGATCCAAACTAAGGATCCATTGGAATTCCAGCCTCATATCCTCAAGGAGCATCCCTGGGGGGAAGGGGAAGCCAAATGACCTCCAGAGGTCCCTTCCAACCTCACCTGTTCTGTGATTCTATGAATTTAATATAAATACTACAATAACTGTTTTGGTCTCTATATGAAAAATAGGTACAGAGTGGTTATGAAAAGTAGAATTCACCAAGCTCCTCATTTCTCAAGTGTCTGAAGTTTTCTGAGGAATGACAGGTGGAAAATCCTGAAAAGCAGTAAAACAATGGATGCTGACATTATTTCAGGTTAATGTTGGTGAGGAAGTTTCTGATAGGACAAGATAGAATCAGATGATGAAATACTCTAAAAAAACCCCTGAGTCTAACCTAGAATCAGATGATGGAATCCTCTAAAAACCCTGATTCTAACCTAAACTATATTTTGTGAGAGCAGGTGTCATGCTAAATAACCAATTCCTGTCCTCATCTTTTCCGAATTCCCAGAAAAGTTCTGTTATGACAAAGAACCCTGTTGGAAAAGTGTGACAATTTCCATTGATTTTGTGTCAGAATACACTATCTAAAAGAAAAAAAAAAAGGGTTTTGGCATCTATTTTAGATTGGGGGATGGAGTCAAAGTGACACCTCTGACCTTACCCAAGGACTGGGGCTGCAAACCAATGGAATTGCATTCCCAAGGCTGGAGTAGGAGCTGGATCTTCTGGTTGGCTTTGGCCTGGGAAATACATATTTCATTTTTTTTTTGCAGGAAACCCAGTGGCCAGGTGCAAATTCCAGCAGGTGGGAAGATGGAATCAAAGGAGAACCTTGCCATGAGGAGGCATGGGCACAGCCAGGGAGATTCTGCTGTCACTGGGAGGTTTTGCACTCCAGGGGCTGGCTGTGATTTTTAGGAAAGGAGAAAAGAAGGGAAGCATTTTGTTGGCCACATAGACTGTCAGCACCATAAAGAGAGTACATGCTGATTTTTTTTTTTGGTTTTTTCAGAGCAGAAATGGGGAAAGCAGCTCAGCTGGCTGCTTTTTTGCACCTTCCAACATCTAAGGCACATCAGGCAGAGCTCAGACCAAGCTTAGTTGTTGGCTTTGACCAGTGAAAAGTTTCAGCTGGCAAGGTTTTTAATCAGGAAAAACACTTATAAAAAAACAAAAAACTGCCATGAGACCTTTTTAGCCACTCTAACCTCATTCTGTACATTTCCAACATTAAAAATCCAGGCTGCTCACTAAGCAAACAACTCATGTCCATGTGCATTTTGCAGCATAAAGTAATTTACAGCCCAAGCACTTCTCAGCTGCTTATTTCTGCCTGTCAGCCTTTACTTTCTCACCTGAACACATCCACAGCCCAGTCCTGTTTCCAGCACACCCTTTCCTACCAAAATTATGAAGTGCAGGCAGATTGCAGTGTGAATGCTTTTAGTCTCTTTGCTATTACAGAAAATCAGCATTTTTTAGGCCTTTAATAACTACTGATATTTTTACTTGCTCCCAGTGAGACCTGGATGTTGGAAATAAGGAGGAATCCAGCTGATCTTTGAGATCAAATTATTTTCAGCAAGTTTAGGGCATGGATATCCATGAGCTGCAGTTAGGAACCCAGCTGGAAGGATCTGATATGTGCAGATTCCAAGGATGACAGAGTTCCAGTGGCCAGCCTTGCTTTTTCTGGTACCCTCTGGGGACCCCACTCAGTCAGCTAAAAGATGGGGAGAGGAGGCATTTGCAAAATTCATGCTAATTTTACTTTTTTTTTTTTTTTAACAATCTGCAGAAGCCAGAAAAGACACATAATTGGTTTTTATTTCTGTGGCTGAGGCCTCTCATTTCTGCTCCCTAAATACCTGGATTAATGCAAGGAGTGATTTAGGGGAGAAAACCAGATTTCTATAGAAATAGAAGCAGAACCATCAGGCTGAGCTAATGGACTTGAGAGGAGCAGCAAGCAGGGCTATGGGACACTGGTGCACTCCCTGGGAATCAAATCCCATTCCTGTTGTTTTCCATCACTCAAGAACCTGTAGGGGAATTGTTTATGGTCAGTGGAATGAAGAAGAAGAGGAGGGAGCCATCTCCTTTGGCTGGCCTGTCCCAGGGAGCCTGATGCACTCGTGACTCAGAGAAACAAACACATGGAGATGCTCAGCCCAGTCCTTGTCCTGAGGTTGTGTAACCAAGGAGTCACCCCACTCAGCTGGACACATTTATTTCCTATGTTGCCTTTTAATTCAGTTCAGATCTGAATGATTCTCTGCTGCAGT
Source organism: Heliangelus exortis (assembly GCF_036169615.1). NCBI lineage: Eukaryota > Metazoa > Chordata > Aves > Apodiformes > Trochilidae > Heliangelus > Heliangelus exortis. Next base: position 2,564,884 of record NC_092424.1, on the reverse strand, counting down.
TTTTTTCCTCTTTCTTCCTTCCGTGGATGTTTTGAATCTTGGAAGTTCTCTCCATCTGAGGAAATTCCCAGGAGGGAAGGAGGGATGGAGGTGACAAGGATATAAAGTGAAGAAAGGAGAAAGAAAGAGCAGAAAGCAGGTTTTGGGGTATCTTGGGGGCAGATTTTTTAATTTTAGGACATGCAGGAAGAAATGGCAGCTTGGGCCAGGGAAAAGAGACCCCCCACAGAAATCCTCTTAGAGCCCAACATCCAACAGCTCTTTTCCTGCACTCTGTGCCCTGGCTCTTGGGGTGAATAAAACAAATCCTGCCTCAGAAAAAGGAGAAACAGAGCCTCAGACACTCCACACTGCTGCTAAAAGGTAGAAATGAGTTTTCTTTGCTCCTCCTGTCAGCTGTAATGTTTTGCAGCTTGCTTGAGAGATCCCACTCCTTCAAATGAGGTGAGGCCAGAGATGAAGGAAACATTACTTCTTCATGGCCAATGCTTTTATTTTCTTTTTTTTTTTCCTTCATGCTCACTACTGAGGCAGATCTGGAATTGTCTCTCACAAGTCAATATGGGAGAGGGTCCTTCAGGGAGAACCAGGGGGGCTCAGAGGTGAAGTAGTTCCTTTTCCTTTTTCTTTCCTTTTTCTTTCCTTCCTTTTCCTTTTCCTTTTCCTTTTCCTTTTCCTTTTCCTTTTCCTTTTCCTTTTCCTTTTCCTTTTCCTTTTCCTTTTCCTTTTCCTTTTCCTTTTCCTTTTCCTTTTCCTTTTCCTTTTCCTTTTCCTTTTCCTTTTCCTTTTCCTTTTCCTTTTCCTTTTCCTTTTCCTTTTCCTTTTCCTTTTCCTTTTCCTTTTCCTTTTCCTTTCCTTTCCTTTCCCTTCCTTTCCTTTTCCTTTCCTTTTTATTTTTTCCTTTTTCCTTTTTATTTTTTCCTTTCCTTTTCCCTTCCCTTCTTTCCCTCTTTTCTTCTCTTCTCTTCTCTTCTCTTCTCTTCTCTTCTCTTCTCTTCTCTTCTCTTCTCTTCTCTTCTCTTCTCTTCTCTTCTCTTCTCTTCTCTTCTCTTCTCTTCTCTTCTCCTCTCTTACTTTGTTTTTTGTTGTTTAATTTGTTTGTTTACTTGTTTTGGGGTTTTCTTGGTTAAATTTTTTTATTTTTTTTTTTTTTTTTTTTTTTTTTTTTTGTTTGTTTGTTTTTTTTGTTTTTTTTGTTTTTTTTGTTTTTTTTTTTAGGGGAGTGTATCTGGGGGGGAAGCTCCTGCTCCTCTCCTGTTGCCCCTTACCCCTTGGGATCCCCCTGAGCATCCCCTGGGCCCTGTGAACACTGAGCTGGTGTTGGGCTGGGCAGGCAGAGATTCCAGGCAGGTAACGTGGTGAGAGAAACAACCAAGTGAGGCAGAAAGGCAGGAGGAAAAGGCAGAACTTGAGTTAGGAAGATGACTTTACCATTCCCCCTCCTCCCTCCTCACCTCCTCAATGCTCTCCTTGTGTCACTCGCTGCCTTTTGGGCTTTTCCAGCGTGTCCTGGCAGCAGAGCACTCTGAGTCAGAACCAGATGGATCTGAACACCAAGTGTCTGCAGCTGAGCTCTGACCATTCCCCACCTCTGCTCTCAAGATGTGCACACTTGGGAAGGGATCCAAACTTGCTACTGAGGCTCAGGGCTGAGCCTGTCTCCTGCCTCCTTCCAGGAGCACAAAAAAACCTCAAAAAGTCACCATTAGAAACTTGAGCTCCAGTTGGGTTTGAACATTTTCACTCTGAATCTCACCAAGTTTTTGGCTTCAAGCTGATTTTTTTTACTGAAGTTGTGAGCCACCCCTGGCTGCATTTAATTAGCAGATGTTCATAATATCCCCTATTATATCCCATATACTCAATGGGGCCGATCAGACCCTGCACAACATCCTGGAAGTTTTGTTTCAAACAACTCTTATGTATGTACTCAACCAAAAAGCAAAATTAAAAAAAAATATTTAAATGTAATAAGAAACACACTGAAACTGAGAGGGGAGAAAATGCCAGTGAGTGACATTTAGGAAAGCCTAAAAAAACCTGGCAGAGGCAGTGGTGTGACCAAGAAAGGAATGCCTTGAGAGAAATGGCTTTTGGTGGGATGTGCACAGAAGGAGGAACTTTCTCCAGGTGATGGATGGAACTCTGAGTGGTGGAGAAGATCAGAATTTCCCACCTCAGGTGTTGCTGCATGTTAAATAATTTTCCTCTAGGATGAAGGCACCATAAGATGATCCTTTGGCTCTGTCTCATCACAGAAGGTTCATTCTTTTTCTTCTGCCACAGCTTGTCACCCCTTAGGGTGCTGCTCCAGCTGTCTGGTGGTGTTCTGTTGGCTGGGACTGATGCCCCAACCAAAAAAAAAAAAAACCAAAAAAACTGTTGTGGGAGGAGATGGAGATGGAAAGGGTGAAGGTGTGAGGGTTTGGGAAGAGAAGAGGGCAGCAGCTTGGGCTGACCCCCATTTTCCCCTGGAAATCATCTCTGCTCTGACTGTCAGGCTGTTTGTACCCCAAACCAACACCCCTGGTTGTCTTTTCACCTGGTTTGTGGTGTCCAGGAAAGTGAGATTTGTTTCTCCTGCTCTGTTCTTTTTTTCCCCCTTGCCTTGCTCTCCTTGTCCCCGTGTCCTTCTCGTGGCCCTGCCAGCCTGCAAGTAGCCAACCTGCTGAGCCACTAGCCCACTCCCCCTCTCATGTTTGTGGCCAAAACTGTGGGTTTTGACCAGGGACTGCTGATGTTTTATACAGAGCAAGAGAATAATCCCAAACACAGGATTCTCCTGCCTCAGTCAGAAGCTTTTGGCTGCTCAGCTGATTTACTTTTGTAGCTGAAAATATTATTAGCAGTAATAAATTCCTCTTCTCTTTTTTTTTTGGAAAGCCAGCCAGTGAACCTTTGCTCTAAATGATAGGGAAGGGTTAGAATCCTTACAAAAAAAAAAAAAAAAAAAAAAAAAAATTAAAACCACTGCACCAGAGAGCTGCAGAAATGACAAGGCACCAGTCATGGGAGAAGAATGACTGCAGTCAGCCCTTAGGGGGGTACCTAGAAATTCCTGCTGGAAGGATTCCCTCAGAAACAAACACACAAAGGCTGGATGGGATCAGGTTCTGATCTCCCCAAAAATTAACACCTGGCAGCCTGAAGTGGCTCCTTTAGGCATCACATCTTTGTCCTTGCTGGGGGAACTGGGAGGAGCTGTGTGGGTCTGAACCTCAGGCATCCTGAACCCCCAGCACAGGGGTTTTAGGGAAATAAGAAGCAAACAGCTCATCCCCTTCCACAGCCTGGGGTGGGATGGTCTCTTCCCAAGGGGAATTTCCAAAGCACCCACTGAAGTTGGGGGTTTTTAGTGTCTATGAGGGACTTGGAGCTGCTGGAGTCTCTCTGTGTATTGCTGGGCTTTGGGCTTTGCTGGAGGAAGATGAGGAGGATGCCAAGTGTTCTGGCTTGGATTTTCCTCTCCATGATGCTTCTCAGCTCCCCAGTGCTTCTGACAACCTCAGAGCTCTGCCCAGGATCACTTGTGACAAGTGACCAGGTGTGTGAGGAGGAGAAGAGCAGAGCCCCTCCTGGGTGATGATAAATACACAGCTAGGACAGAAGTGTTAAGCCTGGCTTGCAGTTTCCCACGTTGAGAAATAAACCTGCACGTCAGAAGAGGACCTTGTCTTTTTTGAGCATCATATTTCCACATAAACATAAGGAAAAACTTTTTCACTGGGAGGGTGACATACTGGGAGGTGACATCACCTGCTGATGCCTCCTTTGGGAGATGAGGGATCTTCCCAATTATTGCTGCTGCTTTGGTTTTTGGGTCTGGGATTCTGCTTTTGGTTATTTTTTTTTTTCTTTCAAGGAGAAAAGAAAGTGTGTGTGAACTTGCAAGGTATGTGACAGGCCCAGCATTTGGAGTCTGCTTCCCAGGTGGAAGCAGAGGAGTGGGAAAATTCATGAATTTTACTCTGGACTTCCCAGGAAAAAGCAGGACACTGATGTTTTGCATACCAAGGAAAAAAAAATGCTTTTTGGTTTCAGAGCCCTAAGGCCATACCATGGTAATACCTGGGAAGCACTGCTATTCCAGAGGCTCCCAAGGAAGGAGATCTGCATGGAAAGGAGAAGATCCAATACCCTCTCCAGCTTCCTTCCTCCATTATTCCTCAAAACCAAGAGGCCACCCCTTCCAGTCCCCCCAGTACTGCCCATCACCTTCCCCTGCTTCCTCTCTCTCTTCTCCCACTGTAATAAAACTCTTTTTTTTTTTTTTTTTTTTCCTTTGTGGCTTGGCTCTGGCCACTGTTTCCCTTTCAGGTTTGTAGTTCCATAAAAATTGGCTTTCTCATAAGAAGTTTGGATATGAAATGTGATGACTTAAGGTTGCTGGGATGTGCTGAGGGTGGTTTGGGGACCAGATCCTTTATAACCAGTCTGGGCTCCTCAGGCAGGAGATGTAGCTGTGGCACTCAGTCTGAACCAGACATAAAAATAAGGTCTTGCAAGCTGGGACTCCACTCCACTTCTGAAAATAGACATTAGACAGCTGGATTTTTTAGAACTGTTCCTCTTTTAGACATAAAAGGGCTCAGTCTGGCAGCTACAAAAAGTAACAGCTCAGTGACCCAGTCCAACATCACCCCTGACTTTCTGGTAAAACCAACACACATAACATCTGGTTTGGGCTATGAACAACAGAGTACTGGTTGATCATGACTAGAAGCCCTCAGAATTCTTCCAAGGAAAAAAAAAAAAAGAAAAAAAAAAAAAGGCATTGCATGGGCAAATATGGTAAATGAATGTTTTGTAGCTTTAAGTTGTGGGGAAAAAAATTGGAGTGGTTGGGAACTCCTCAGGATCCCAACTTGGGAGCAGCAAGAACATGAAGGCAGCAGTGAATCTGCACTGTTGTGGAGGAGACTGAAACCCAGCTGTGATGTTTGACCTCCTGTGTGGATGGAGAATTATGTTTTGGAGCTGAGGAGTTAAATGTTTTATTGCAATGGGTTTCATGCTGTGCTGCAGGCTGGGGGATGCCACGTCAGCTGTAAAGGAAAGCTTTGCAAACCCAAGGGATCTCTGAAGGGCTCCACAGGAAGGGTTTCTTGGGAAAAATCAGAGGGAAGCCTGGAAAGCTGTGGGTTACAAGTGACAATTCCAGTTCAGGCATTGGGATGGCCCAGGGCAGTGGTGGAGTCACCATCCCTGGAGGCATTTAACAGGCATTTGGAGCTGGTCCTGAGGGACATGGGTTAAGAGCTGGATTATGGTGTTGGTCACAGGTCACAGGATGAGCTTGGAGGTCTCTTCCAACCTAAACATTCTGTGATTCTGTGATTTCTGTGACCAGTCCTGAGCTTTGTACAGGCAGGAGGGGGCAGCTCTGTCCCCTTGGCTCTTTCAGGGACAACCACAACCTCCTGGCTGTCTGAGACTGATGATTTCATTTCTCCTTTCTGAGTTTTCCTCATTTCCTCAGGCCTCAACCCTTTGCAGACAGATCTCTGGAGTGGTTTACACCATGCTAGAATACTTTTCTAATGTCTCTATTCCCCCCCAAAACCCCAAATCATCCAATCAGCCCAGGCAGAAAGCCTGGATAAACATCCCCATCAGCCTGAACCTATCCTGCAGAAGAATGCCTCCCAAATGGGATGGATACACAAACCCTTGGGTAGAATCAACTTCTATATTATTAGCTCATGTTTCAAATGATGGGTTGGTCTTCAGGCTGGCCACTAAATCCTTTGGTTTCCAGAAGCTTCTCTGGAATAGGACACAGTAATTCTAGGAGCTGGGTATTATGTAAGGTAAATACTAAAAAGCCAGCCCCACAGGATGGAAAACACCCCATGGGATTATTGTGTTTTTTTTCCCCTCTTTTTCCCCCTCACCTTTTTGCTACTTAGAAGTACAGTGAGTTCCCAGCCTCAGAGCACTGAAAACAGGGAGGGATTTTGGTTCCTTCAGGTGCTTGGAGATACAGCTCAGGGCTCCAAGAAGTTGCTTTCTTCTTCCTCAGTGCAGCCACCACTTCACATTTCTGTCCAAGGAAAATGGAAAAGCAAAGCAGACTATTCTCAAAGATGACCAAGATCTCCCCTCCCCAAGAGCTGCACTTTTAATGAAGATCAGTTTTCATCCTGTAACATTTATTAATACTTTGAGTCCCAGTCCCACAAAACGACATGAAAAATCCTGGAAGGTCAGACCCTAGGGACTTGTACCTCCTGAAAAAAATCAGAGTAGTGCTTGGGCATGTGGGAATTGGCAGCAGATTAGAAAGCCAGAAACTGGGATTGTGCAAACTGATGTTTTTTTGGTGTCCTCCTGCCAGGCTGGTTTTATGGTACAGTCATCCAGGGCTGGAATTCTTCATGACATGTTTTCTGCCTTGATGTCTCTGCCTTTCTGCAACCTCCACCCCCAAACAAAGAGCACACAACAAGCACCACCTGAGAAAAATCTCATATTTAATCTTAAAAGATTAAATATGAACCCTGGGCATAAGGGGGAAGAGACAGAGCCCAGCTCTGGTATCATTCAGCTGTCTTAGCCATGAACTCATCCTCTCTTGCAGTCTCCCCCCTCAAAAAAAACCCATAGGCAGATACAGTCTGCTGCTGACAAGTTTCTTCCTGCACCCCCTTGACTTCTTTCTAGGGAAGATATTGATTTATTCACTATATTCAATATAAATATATTGAATCATTGTGTTCCATTCAATTACATTGATTATAATCTATACATATCTATTGAATCATCATATTCTATTCAATTATGGTCATTATCTTCAATATATATATTCAAAATTAAGGCATGTGGGTCATGAGGAAGCAGAGGCAGCTCTGTCCACAGTTACTACTTTTGGAGAGCTCACAGATGGAGCTTGAATCCTGCAAAATAAAATAGGATTTATGTGGTAATTTATATGATGTAGTAGGGATGTGATATAAGGCTGTGCATATATGGACTTCAGACATTTACACTGAATTTCTGAAATTTCTAAATGATCAAACTGAAACCCATAATATGACACCTGCAGAGCCAGCATTCCACACTTCCCTTGGACACTCCCTGCAAACCCAGCCCAGCCCCATTCCCATTTTTTTCCACATATTCCCAGGTGTCCCAGTTTACCCAATAACCACACCATGGCCCCCACACCTTGCTTTGCTGTTTCTATGCCCTCTTCTGCCATCCCCTTGCTACTCAGCTCCATCCTCTTTGCAACCTTGGTCTGATCCCTTCCCCACCTGATCCCTTGCCCACCTGATCCCTTGCCCTCTTCTCACCTCCCTGCCCAAGTCCTTTGCCTCTCCTTCTCCTCAGCCACTCGATGTCTTCCTCCCTTCCATCCCCAGCCTGGAAGACTGATTTCACCCATTTCCAGGTGTTTTTGAAGGGCAGGAGATCCCATCCACACTCATCTGTTGCAGAAATCAAGATCTGGCCTCGCGTTAGGAGGAAAGAGCTTTGTCTGCCTGGGCTCAACACCAAAAGGAGAAGCAGGGGTTTCCAGGAGAAGGTAAGAGAAGGCTTGATGAATTGAAAAGAAACAAAAAAAAAGCTTTGTAGGGATGTTTACTGTGCCCAGGCCCAGTGAGAAGCTCTGTGGAAATGTGTCCATCTCACTAGATGGCACTGCAGAACAGCCTGGATCCAGGGAAGCTTGGTGTGGGATGGGGTAGCATCCTTGTTCCATCCAGGGAAAAGCCAGGGTGAAATCTTCAGATTTTCTCTGCAGGGATGGAGAGGTGTCTGGGGGCACAGAGAGCTCCAGTTGCTGTCATCTAAGTGAGCTTTGAATGAGAAGTTCCCAAATGTTTTCCTTACTTTGGGATCTGACAGAGGACATGGAGCATCAGGGGGTGTCTGGGGCCAAGAAAGAAAAGTGCTGAGTGTCCTGATCATAACCTCTGCATCCTGGCTACAGAAAATACTGCAGAATGGGTTTATCTGATGTCTGGTCATTCCCAGTTCTCCTCTCCTGGAGAGCTGCCAGTTGCCTTCTCCCAGATTTTCATTGTGGAGCTGAGGATGAGTTGGCCTTCAAAAGGTGAGAGCTTAAATAGGTGTAGACTGAAATGGAGCCACCAGGTAGGAAAGGTCTGGCTCCTGGGTTTCAAGGAAGCACTAAGTTGTCCCCTCTTAAAACACACAACCCGGGAGGGGCTGAGTTTGCAGCATCTGTTGGGGTCCTGAACAGGTGAGGAAATCTTTGAGGCTCCAGAGGATCCAAGTGAGAGAAGAAGGGAGATAGTGAAGAGAGCTGGATTGATTTATTTTTCATACTGTTTATTTATTTATAAATAAATAATTAATTTTTATTTATCTATTATCTAAATAATAAGTTTTATTTGTTTATTTATTTATTTATTACTGATTTATTTATTTTTCATATTGTTGCAGACCAAGGACTGAGCATCACCTCCTTCCTTAGTGTCCTGATCACCTTGGGCATCTCCCCATGTGCTGCCAAGCTGCTACCCAAAAACTGCCTCTCAATAATTTCCCTTGCCCACATTCTCAGGGTTGTATTTTGGCTCCAGAGCTGTAACCCTGCTGCCATACCCAGTCCCAAACCCCCCCAGCACTACCTGGAGCAACCCCTTTTTAATTAGGAGCTGAGGGAGTTGCTCAGGTGGTTTCCCAAGCCCTGAAGTCAGTGGCATCAGCAGAGCCTGGGAGCTGGGATGCTCTGCAGGCAGAGATGATGTTTTTCAGAGGTTTTGTTTTTCACCAAGGAAAGGCCAGCTGAGTTACCCTGTGCTAAAGAAGAGGGTTTCTTTTCATTTCCAGTCTCACTAAAGCACCAGGAACTAAAGGCTCCGTGGGGCTTTCTAATAACACTGTGAACAACCCCATTGCACCCCTTCAGCCTTTCCCCAGGGCCTCATTACTGGGAACCTTTCTTGGCTTGGGGAGAGGGTGCTGGTTCATCAGCATCAGCCCAGAATGGGTTGGGTTGGAAGGGACCTTAAAGCTCATCCAGGTCCAACCCCTGCATGGGCAGGGACACCTCCCACAGCCCAGGTTGCTCCAAGCCCCATCCAGCCTGGCCTTAAAAACTTCCAGGGATGGATGGGGCTTCCACCACCTCTCTGGGCAACCTGTGCCAGGGTCTCCCCACCCTCCTGGGGAAGAACTTCTTCCTCACATCCAACCTCAATCTCCCCTCCTCCAGCTGGAATCCATTCCCCCATCAGTCCTGTCAGAATCCCAGAACCATTTGGGTTGGAAAGGAGCTCTGGGATCACCAACTCCAACCCTTGATACACTCCCCCCGTGGTTCCCAGCCCATGGCACTCAGTGCCACATTCAGTCTCTTCTTAAAAACCTCCAGGGATGGAGAATCTGCTGGGCAGCCCATTCCAATGCCTGAGCACCCTCTCTGGAAAGAATTTCCTCCTACTATCCAACCCAAACCTCCCCTGGCAGAGCTTAAGTCCAAGCCCTCTTGGGTTGGAAGGGACCTCAAAGCTCATCCAGGTCCAACCCCTGCATGGGCAGGGACACCTCCCACAGCCCAGGTTGCTCCAAGCCCCATCCAGCCTGGCCTTAAAAACTTCCAGGGATGGATGGGGCTTCCACCACCTCTCTGGGCAACCTGTGCCTGGGTCTCACCACCCTCATGGGGAAGAACTTCTTCCTCACATCCAACCTCCAGGGACACCCCCCACAGCCCAGGTTCCTCCAAACCCCAATTTTCCAAGCCTTGTTCCCAGCTCTGGGGACATTGCAGCTCTGTCCTTCAGGGGGAAGGTAACCCAAGGATGAGCTCCCTCCTGCTTGCTCCTCTGGCTCAAGTTTAGCAGCTGAAGGTGGGGGGAAATCTGGCTCTTGAGCTGGTTTTTTGCTGGCCCCTGCCAAGCCCTGTCTGGGCTGTGTGTGGTCTGTGTTCTCCTGTGGGAGCCCTGGGGCAGAAAGGAGCAGGACCATGCATCTGCTGCACTGCTGTAGACCATTATTTTTTGGTTTTTTTTTTTTTTTTTTCCTGACCTCCAATCCCAAACACAAGAATGTCCTCCTTCTCCTTGGGTTCAGCTTCCCAAAAATGGTGTGACCACTGAAAAGCCCGAGCTTCAAATAAACCCACTTGGATTTGCTTTGTTGCCCTTTTCCTCTTAGGGAATTGAAGTTTTAACCACGGCCAAATCTTCAGCTTTTCTCCCCAGCTCTAAGGCTGAGAAGCTTTGTGGGGAAACTAAATTCATACCATCCTTGCCTTGAAACACCAACATTTGTGGAATGCCAGGAAATTTCCCTGCCTCAGAATAAAAGGCTAAAGCTTGGTTGAAGTTGCCCATTTTTCAGAGCAAGAACAGCATGAGGAGGCTTCTTTCCCTCAAAAGCAGGTCCAAAAAAAAAGTGCTGTAAAGTGTCTCAGACATGGGAATGGGTTCTGATTCCATCAGCAGGTTTGTTCCAAGAGTTCCAACATTGCTGACCCAGTGGCCAGAGAGTTGGTGCCTGAGGCAAGGAACAATTGGAAGGATCTCAGAGGGATGCAGATAGGGATGCTCTGGAATGGGTTTTTGGTTGGTTTTTTTTTTTTTTTGTGTGGTTGTAGTAACTCACAACCCAAAAATATGGGTGCTTTTATCAGCTTTACTTCTAATTTTATTTCCCTGTCATTTTTCCAGCATGATTTGCTTTGGTGTTATCCCTACTGGGATTATCCCCATCTGGGAGGGACTGCAGCTCAGTTTCCCCCTGGAAAGGGAGGAGCAATCAGAGAGCCAATAAATAAACCAAGCACCTGCCCTAGAGCCCTGCTGCCTGCTTCCCAAAGCACAGCTCTGTCCTGATGAAAATATTCCTGCATTTTGGTCCCAAATGGCCTTGGCAAACCAACAGAGCAGTATTTCCTACAAATCTGAGCAGCAGCTGAGTGCTAAGGACACAGAAGCAGCAAGAGCCCAGGTGGTGTCATCAGAATTTCAGGTAATTTCTTTAAAATTTAGTTATGTGACTGGGTTTTTGTCCAACAACTTTACTCAGAGGAGCTTTAGTCTTGAGGCATCCCAATGATATCAAAGAGTAAGGAGTATTTCATAGAAACACGTGCTTGGAGTTGAAGAATTGTGTTCCCTAAAATTTGAGTCCTACTCTGCTTTCTTTACTCACACCTGGTACTATAAATTTAAGTGGCTCTGAAGACACAATTAGATGGCCCAACTGAACCATGGTGGTTGCTTCCCCCCAGAACCTTGAGTAAAGTCATTGTAACCATGACTTAGGGTTGCATTCAACTCGTGTTTTTTCAAGCAGGACTTGAAAGGAGGAACCAGGCAAACAGGACAAAGTTGAGCTATAAACTAGAGGTGGTGGCTACCACCTAAAAACTCTGTTTCCTCAGGGATAAACCAGAGGTGGTGACTACCAGGTTAAATACTATATAGGTTAAATAAGGATTTTGAAGCCATTCAAAGATTCAAGCAGTTTTTTTAAGGGTTTTTTTTTTCTCTCCTTAATGAAGAAAGCTTCAAATGTTTACCCAGGCTTTTCCTTTCTCTGGTTTTCATATTCTATCAAGGTGGGTGCTGCTTTTTACCACACCAAATACAGCAGTGGAAATCTGAATACAAAACTTGATTTTTGAATACAAAACTTGATTTTTGGCACATGGCTGTTTGGTTGTGTGAGCTACAGAAGCTGCTGAAAGAGAATGCAATGAATGTGTCCTCAGAGGTCCTGGGAAGCCTTTGCATATTTGAAATTAATTTTTCTGCCATGTTTGGAGCTGGTTTCATGGGTTAAATAATCTGTGGCCCAGGCAGAGCTTTTGTGGAGCAAAGTGGACTTATAGATAACTTGCAGAACCAACTGAGGACCAGTGCAGACACAGCAGATGGAGAAATATTTCTTGGGTTTTGGTTTGTTTTGGTTTTTTCCTTTCAAAATAATTCCAAATGGCTGCAACAATGCTCTGTCTGTAAGTGCACTGGGAAGGTGGGCTCTGCTTTCTGTAGCAACCTGTGTAGAATACCAGGTGTGAACAGCTAGTGGAGGAATATTCTGATTTTTTTTCTTTCAAAACTGTGCTGGGCGTATATTATAATGCTTCAAGATTTAAGGAGGTTCATCCCAAATGTGCACCAGCCCAGTGAGCTTCAGTTATTTCTCAGGGTTAAATAGAGACTTAAATTCTTTGCATAAAAATCTATTGAAAGGCTCATTCAGCACAGATCTTCAGGGCAAGTTAAAGAGGGGAACTCAGCAAGAAGCAAGCTCTGGGGTGCTTCATCATCATCTTGGGAGTTTTCATGGTTTTATGGCAAAAAGTTACCCAGGATCTGGGAGAGGCATTAAGAGTGTCAGATGATGTGAACTCCATGTGATGGGCAGATGTACATTAAATTTGTTAGCAGGTCCAAGTGTAACTTTTGTTGATGGAATTATTATAATAACTATAAAAATTAACTAATTATCAACTAATTATAATTATAATTACATAACTGATGAGCTAGGGCTCTCAATGATATAGCAATAATGCAGTAATGCTCTACATAGGATGTCACACAGGGTGTGAGCTCCCTTCTCCCCCTTTTTTCCCAGTCAAGTGGTTTCTCTCTTTTCAAGTGAGTAAGGGGGTCCCAGTACAGGCTGACACAAGTCTGTTCAGTCCTACAGACATCAGGCCCAGCTCAAGACTTGCAGGTCCATGGTTTGGGAGTGCATCCCAAGTTCTGCAGCTCCTGTGCTACCCAAGGCTTTGGTCCGAGTCCCTGTTTGCCAATGCAATGTGGTGTGAGCCCATGAGCAGCCACCATTTCCTAATTATTTTTGTCTAATTATATATGTCTGCAGACACCAAAAATCAGATCCAAGCCTCCTGTCTCAGTGGGGTGGTGGGGATGTACCAGTTACCCTGTATGTGCTGGCTGTGCTTCTGAAACAGCCCCCTCCTGAACAGCTACTTGGTGAGATCAGAGAATCATGGAATTTTTAGGGTTGGAAGGGACCTTAAAGCTCATCCAGGTCCAACCCCTGCATGGGCAGGGACACCTCCCACAGCCCAGGTTGCTCCAAGCCCCATCCAACCTGGCCTTCAAAACTTCCAGGGATGGATGGGGCTTCCACCACCTCTCTGGGCAACCTGTGCCAGGGTCTCACCACCCTCATGGGGAAGAACTTCTTCCTCACATCCAACCTCAATCTCCCCTCCTCCAGCTGGAATCCATTCCCCCATGTCCTATCCCTACCTGACAGCCTCAAAAGTCCCTCCCCAGCTTTCCTGTAGCCCCTTCAGCCCCTGGAAGGCCACAATGAGGTCTCCTGGGAGCCTTCTCCTCTCCAGACTGGAAAGGAGACCTCAATTCTTTCAGTCTGTCTTCAGAGACAGATCAGGGGACATCTGTCCTCAGATACTCACAAAGCAGTAAATAAGGTGTGCCAGGAGTTAAAAATCAGGGGAAGCAGCTCCTGGGAGGTGACTGATGGATTTCTGCATTCACAATACAATTTTTCTCTGTATAAAAGCAATCACTTGCTGCCTGCTTTTTTTTTTTTTTTTTTTTTTAATGTACTCAAGAATTCCCTTGTGTCCAGTTTGTCAGCCTGTGGGGACATCCTTGACTCACTGATTCAGTGGGATGAGAACTCCTGGCTGGGATGGGGAGAGGCTCACAGGTGACAGATGGCAGGAGCCCCAACTGGGCTGGAGTTTGGAGGCTGCAGATGGCAGGGACCAGAACCTGTGACTCCAGGGCTGCCAGAGGGAGCGAGCAGACACGTCTGAGAGCCCACGTGTCAACCATCACATTTAATCCATGATGCTGGGGTCAGGGGGTGATGGCTTTGTGCAGATGAGCTCATTATGTCAACAGGATGAGGAGGCACTGAAATCCAAACCCAAAGTCTCAGCCCTGGGAATCTTATCGCTCAGCTCAGAAGCCAGACAGCACCGAGTCCCCAGAAGGGGAGGGAAGGCAGCAAAAGTTCTGTGTTCTGACATCCCATTTGTATTTTCAAACATAAACAGGCTGCAGAGGAATGAAAGCAAATCATTCAATTCATTCTGTTTGCATCCAGCAGCCCTCATCCAGCTGCAGGATTTCAGAGCAGGAATCACCCTTTGTACCCAGGGACCCCAAGCCAAGGCTCCTCCTCCAGAGCTCCAGAAGCTGCAAGCTCAGCTCTCCACGCAGCAGTTCCCTTCCTGACTGCACAAATCCAGCATCCCAGATAGAAGTTTTCCTTTTTCCCCAGCAGTAAATGCTCTGGAGGAGTTGTTGGAAAGGAGTCTCCTGCTTTTCACCCAGCCTGTGTCACCCTGATGGCTTCTCCACACTGAGTCCTCATCCCCTGCATGACAGTGACTCCACTGATCTAATAGAGATCTATTGGAAAAATGACTCAAATTCTCCTTTTTCTTTTTTTTTCCCTCCAAAACAAGCTATCTAAAAATGTTTACAGTGCAACCCACTTCAGTTTCCCTTTTGGCAGTCCCAGCAGCTGCCAGAGCATCAGGATGAGTCTAACCCAGTTGGTACCTGATTTTCTGTCCTCCCAAGGAGCAGATTGCTTCAGCCCCATACTGGGAACATTCCTCTTTCCCCACCATTTCCCTTTTTCCTTTGTCCCCCATCCCAGCCAGGCAGGGGAAGGTCTCTGGCATGAGGCTCAGCCCAGGTGACAGCTGGAGGAACATCCCAGCCCTGGTGCTGCTGGGAACACCTCCCAAAACCCAGCCTGGAACAGCAGGGTGAGAAGAAATCCCTTGTACCACTTCCAGCACTCATCACTCCCCATCTCTGCAGGGATGGGGCAGCATCTGACCCTGGGTAAAAAAAGTTCCTTGGGGAGGGAAGGTGCTTTAAAAGTGAGAAGTCAGAAGGAGGTTGCTCTCTATTTTTTTTTTTTTTTTTTGCCCCCTGTTCTCCTGGTTCTTTGTGGATTTGGAGAGTCAGATCTGTGCTCTGACTGTGTCAGGATTCAGAGACCAAGCAGCAATGAATTTCTCACTGCTACTGCTCCAGTCCTAATAGCAAACAGCTGAGGGAAGAATGAGGGCCCAGCTGGAAAACAAGCAGAGTTTTTCTCTCCCTTTCCTTCAGCTCTTGCTGGAGCAGCAGCAGCTCCAGTGTTATTGGAAGCCCTGGGTGTCAGATGCCAGTTTTGGGACCAGAAGTGTGGTTATATTTAGCCTGACACCACTCTATTGTTGGGGAATGGCCCAGATTATACTGTTGAGGGTTTTTTTTGTTGGTTTTTTCTATTTTGGTTTGGGTTTTTTTTGGTTTTTTTGAGAGAGGTAGACCCCCAGTTTCAAGCCAGGAACAATGAAATTCATTTTACAGGTAGTTTCCCACATCCCATTAACTGAGCAGAAAAAAATAAAAAAAATAAAAATCCCGTGGCACAAAGGCAACAAAGCAGAGTTTGGTTGAGAGTGCATTTGCATTATTTTTGTCTGTTTTCTTTTTTCTAACTGGTAGCTTTCTGGGGAGGTGAAGGCAACTTTATATTTTCAGCACTCAAATGTTTTAGCATGCCTTACCTTATTTGAACAGAGGGAAAGTTGGCAGATTGGCTGCAAACCCTTGGCCCCATCACCTTCTTGGGCTGCTCCACAGTAGCTGAAGCCATGCCAGCCTTTCCATTAGAACATTCCCCTTCTCTCCTCATTTCCAGGCCTTTCAAACTTGGCTGTAAAAATTTGCTCCAGGATAAAATCTTGGCACCCAAGGTCCCAGCCCAGGTGTGACTTCTTAAAACCACCATGGGCCAGATCCCTGGAATGAGTTTTTCCTTAGTTTTTGGTCCCTGGTGTCCAACTCTGTGTCCACTTCAGCAGAGCTCAACCTGAGAAAACTGTAGGGGACAGATGGCAGGAAGGTGACCACGAGCCAGCAGTGTGCCCAGGTGGCCAAGAAGGCCAATGGCATCCTGCAGGGTGCTGGATGCAGGGTGCTGGATGCAGGGTGCATGGTGCAGGGTGCATGGTGCTGGGTGCATGGTGCTGGGTGCAGGGTGCTGGGTGCAGGGTGCATGGTGCTGGATGCAGGGTGCATGGTGCTGGATGCTGGATGCTGGGTGGTGGGTGCAGGATGCTGGATGCAGGGTGCAGGATGCT
The DNA here is from genome assembly GCF_036169615.1 of Heliangelus exortis. Classification (NCBI taxonomy): domain Eukaryota; kingdom Metazoa; phylum Chordata; class Aves; order Apodiformes; family Trochilidae; genus Heliangelus; species Heliangelus exortis. The sequence goes on along the minus strand of NC_092424.1, from coordinate 2,548,803 downwards.
GGATGCTGGGTGCAGGGTGCTGGGTGCAGGGCGCAGGATGCTGGATGGTGAGTGCATGATGCTGGATGGTGGGTGCAGGATGCTGGGTGCTGGATGCTGGGTGCAGGGTGAAGGGTGCTGGGTGCAGGATGCAGGGTGCAGGGTGCTGGGTGCAGGGTGCAGGGTGCAGGATGCAGGGTGCAGGGTGCAGGATGCAGGGTGCTGGGTGCAGGGTGCTGGGTGCAGGGTGCCGGGTGCAAGGTGCCGGGTGCAGGGTGCAGGGTGCCGGGTGCAGGATGCTGGGTGCAGGGCGCAGGATGCAGGGTGCCGGGTGCAGGGTGCCGGGTGCTGGATGCAGGGTGCAGGATGCAGGGTGCCGGGTGCAGGGTGCAGGATGCTGGGTGCAGGGCGCAGGATGCTGGATGGTGAGTGCATGATGCTGGATGGTGGGTGCAGGATGCTGGGTGCTGGGTGCAGGGTGAAGGGTGCCGGGTGCAGGATGCAGGGTGCCGGGTGCAGGGTGCCGGGTGCTGGATGCAGGGTGCAGGATGCAGGGTGCAGGATGCAGGGTGCTGGGTGCAGGGTGCTGGGTGCAGGGTGCTGGATGCCGGGTGCAGGATGCCGGGTGCAGGGTGCAGGGTGCAGGGTGCTGGATGCAGGGTGCAGGATGCAGGGTGCAGGATGCAGGGTGCAGGATGCAGGGTGCAGGATGCAGGGTGCTGGGTGCAGGGTGCTGGGTGCAGGATGCAGGATGCAGGATGCCGGGTGCAGGATGCAGGGTGCAGGGTGCAGGATGCCGGGTGCAGGGTGCTGGATGCAGGGTGCTGGATGCAGGGTGCAGGATGCAGGGTGCTGGGTGCAGGGTGCTGGATGCAGGATGCCGGGTGCAGGATGCCGGGTGCAGGATGCAGGGTGCTGGGTGCAGGGTGCTGGATGCAGGGTGCAGGATGCAGGGTGCAGGATGCAGGATGCTGGGTGCAGGGTGCTGGATGCAGGGTGCAGGATGCCGGGTGCAGGGTGCAGGATGCTGGGTGCAGGGTGCTGGATGCAGGGTGCTGGATGCAGGGTGCAGGATGCAGGATGCTGGGTGCAGGATGCTGGGTGCAGGGTGCTGGATGCAGGGTGCAGGATGCAGGATGCCGGGTGCAGGATGCCGGGTGCAGGGTGCAAGGTGCAGGGTGCAGGATGCTGGATGCAGGGTGCTGGGTGCAGGATGCCGGGTGCAGGGTGCAGGGTGCAGGGTGCTGGGTGCAGGGTGCCGGGTGCAGGGTGCAGGATGCAGGATGCCGGGTGCAGGATGCAGGATTCAGGGTGCAGGGTGCTGGGTGCAGGGTGCTGGGTGCAGGGTGCCGGGTGCCGGGTGCAGGGTGCTGGGTGCAGGGTGCAGGGTGCTGGGTGCAGGGTGCCGGGTGCAGGGTGCAGGGTGCTGGGTGCAGGGTGCCGGGTGCCGGGTGCCGGGTGCAGGATGCCGGGTGCAGGGTGCCGGGTGCTGGGTGCCGGGTGCAGGATGCCGGGTGCAGGATGCAGGGTGCCGGGTGCAGGGTGCCGGGTGCAGGGTGCTGGGTGCAGGATGCAGGGTGCAGGGTGCAGGGTGCCGGGTGCCGGGTGCAGGATGCTGGATGCAGGGTGCTGAGGTGCTGGGTGCTGGGTGCTGGGTGCTGGGTGCAGGATGCTGGGTGCAGGGTGCTGGGTGCTGGGTGCTGAGGTGCAGCTACCCAGCTGTGCAGGCACTCTGAGGTCTCATCCTGATTCTCTGGGGCTCTGTGCTTGGGCAGGTGGCCATAGGGATGGCAAACAGACTTTTGGGAGGCACGTTGCTTGTTTCTGCTGAGATGGGTGAACTCCCTTTTATTTATGATTTTCAGGGAGCTCCTGAAGCATTAACTAACTCAGGGAAGGTGCAGTGCTCAGGAAACACTTCAAATTAACTGACACTTCCCAAAATATTCCTGCTTTGAGAAGAGAAATGCCAAAGCCAGAGGTGTAATTCCAAGGGAGTGATGGACAGCTGGGCCCTTCCTGCTTTTATCCCCCTGTTCCACACGGAGGCTTTGGAACACGGCAGAGGGACAAGTGGTGGTTGTTGTAGCCCCCCCGAAATATTTGCCAAACATCCTCCCCTGGGGCTCCCCGTTTCAAAGGGGGCTCTTTTGCTCTGCTTTTTGTGGTTATCAGACCTTTGTAGATGACTGGAATCCTTCAGAGGCAGTTTGGATTTCTTGTCTCCAACCTATGTAAACTCCAGCAATGTTTTATATCACCTGCAAAGGCTTTTCCATAGCCTCATATTTTCCAGAGCTGGGAGGGAAAAGAAATCTCTTCCTCCACCCACACTACTACTACAGACACCAGCTGACATCAGACAGCAGCTGCTTTTAGTTTCAGTGAAAAATATAATAAAAAACCCAAAAGGTCTAATGTGGTATGCAAAAAAAAAAAAAAAACCCAAACAAGTGTTGTTCCAAATCACCCAGAGGTCTGAATATTGTTAGAAGGAAAATGTCCCTTTTCCAATCAGCTTTCTGTGAAACATTCCTACTCCATCACTTTCTCACTTTCTATTTATGACCTGGTGCTAATCACTTCTTTTGGGTGAACAGGGGAAAAAACTGCAGTGAAAGGCTCTGTGCCTGTTATTTGTCCACATGGCACCAAGAAATCTCAGGGAGCACGTGGGATGTGCTCAGAGAGGATTTACAAGAATATTCTGAATAATTTTAAGAGGATGGAAATACAGCTTCCCAGTATTTCCTTCCGAATTTCTTCTTTTTCCTTCTAGCTAAACTTTTTTAGTTTCCAAATTTTTTTTTTCTCCAGTGACAGGGAACTTTGGAAGGGTTGCTCTGCTGTGCCACCTCCTTTTCATACTTGTGCATTTCCCTTCCTCTTGGAGAGCTGTAGCTTTGTGGAAAAACAAAGTCAGGAATTAATTATGGTTTTATATAATTAATGGTAGCTTTAGAGAATCACCCTCATAATTTCCTTTTTTGTTGTTGTTGCCTAGAAATGGGTATCCATGGAGGTCAGAGAATCCAATTCCTTCAATTTTTTCACATGTTACAAGGAGCAAAGGATTCTGGACCCCTCTAAATCAAACCAGTCACTTCTTTATTGGCTGGAGGGTGACATCCTTGCCATAATTTTATGATCCTGATCTTTGGTACTGATGAGATATCAAGTTTCCCTCAAACACACCTTAATTGCCCAACTCACTTTGGTCATTTAAAGACAAAATGCAACATCTTTAATTTTAAAGGAAAAAATACAGCCAGCTGCATCATTTTCAGAGTTGGAAAAGCCCAACAAGCAGCAAGATCTACGTGGCCAGAGCCAGATTTTCAGCCCCACCTTGGGTTTTAGCTACATCTGATGTAAACTGAGAATGAAAGGACTGAGTAAGAACTGGGCTGGTGTGTGAGCCAGGCAAAAGGGTGGAGTGAGTGTCTCCTGTGTTGTTCTTTAATGTACACAGAGATGAAAATTAAATTTTTGTTCTTTTTTGGTACTTTGTTTTGTATAAAGAGACCCCGAAACCTTTTGTTTAAATCCTTATTTGAAATCTTTTTAATTCCTTTAAATTCCCTCTGTTTGGATGGTTAAGTGGGGGGGATGGAACAGTGCACATCTCATGACTTAATTTCTCCAGTGTAATGGTTATATCTTAATAGAAGGAGATAAGGAGAATATAATTTCTAGTTGATTGTACAAATTTTTGGGACAGGCTGACCAAAAAGTTGCACTTTTCTAACAGTGAATGAAGAATCTTTTGCCCTGGGGAAATAACTTGAGGATTTTTCTGTGCATATTAGACATCAGAAACCTGCATCTGCCTTTTTATAAGGAATGGATGAAATGTAGCAGGAAATTCAAAGAATTCAAGATCACTTCTGCCAGAAAGAAATAAATATGTTGCATATTTGAGTGTGTAGAACATTCGTGATGATAATGCTTGAAAAGCAACTTGAAAAAGGAACAGAAAGTCTCTTGTGCAAGACAGTTTTTTCCCAAAAGAAACAAGGACAAGTGCCGGGTCCTGCACTTTGGCCACAACAACCCCATGGGGAGCTCCAGGCTGGGCACAGAGTGGCTGAGAGCAGCCAGACAGAGAGGGACCTGGGAGTCTGGATTGCCAGGAAGGTGACCATGAGCCAGCAGTGTGCCCAGGTGGCCAAGAAGGCCAATGGCATCCTGGGCTGGCTCAGGAACAGCGTGGCCAGCAGGTCCAGGGAAGGGATTCTGCCCCTGTGCTCAGCCCTGGGGAGGCCACAGCTTGAGTCCTGTGTCCAGTTCTGGGCCCCTCAGCTCAGGAAGGAGATTGAGGTGCTGGAGCAGGTCCAGAGAAGAGCAAGGAGGCTGGGAAGGGATCCAGCACAAGTCCTGTGAGGAAGGGCTGAGGGAGCTGGGGGTGTTGAGGCTGGAGAAGAGGAGGCTCAGGGGAGACCTCATCACTCTCTCCAACTCCCTGAAAGGAGGTTGGAGCCAGGGGGGGGTTGGGCTCTTTTCCCAGGCAACTCTCAGCAAGACAAGAGGGCACAAGAGGTCTCAAGTTGTGCCAGGGGAGGTTTAGGTTGGACATTAGAAAGAATTTCTTTCTGGAGAGGGTGCTCAGGCATTGGAATGGGCTGCCCAGGGAAGGGGTGGATTCTCCATCCCTGGAGATATTTCAAAAGAGCCTGGATGTGGCACTCAGTACCATGGGCTGGGAACCACGGGGGGAGTGGATCAAGGGTTGGACTTGATGAGCTCTGAGGTCCCTTCCAACCCGGCCAATTCTAGGATTCTATAATTTTTTTGGTGGTCACATCAAGCTGTTTTTTTGCTAAGAGATGTAGCACATCATGGTTGGCTTGGTGCTCAGGAACAAGTTCAGAGGGATGGGGTGGAGAGAGGTGTTGGGGGTCTGCTGCCTGCAGGGAACTTTGTACAACTCTCACCAGATTTAGGGAATTTCTGTCTAAAATTGGCAGTTTCATCCCCCCAGGGACACCTCGAAATCCTGACTGCAAAACTAAATGGCAACCTAAACACACAGACAAAGCCTTTAGGAAAACTTGGAGTGGTTGAAGACTGAAAAAAGGAGTTTGGAAGTTCAACCAGCCCTGAGATCTGCAGAAGAAAATATTTAAGAAGGGTCTCTCAAAGAGTTTGCTGAATAAATTTCTCCCTCTTTTTAAAGATGCAAGCTCTGTAAACCAGTGGTTCTGAACATTTTCATAACTCTGGTTCCAGAGAGAAAAGGTTTGGTCTGTGCAGCTAAACAGAAAGGGGAGGGGATCTGAGCACTCCAGCTCTGAAATTCCTGGGTTGAGATTTCCATTACTTGTGGAATTGCCTTTTATTGTGTTGTCTAGCCCAGAAAAATTCTGGAGTATCTTCTATTCTGCTTTTTAGAGTTCTTTGAATTGGATGAATGAAGACAACTTCAAAACACTTTCTCTTCCTCACTCATATTTTTGAAAACTGGTTACCATTCGCAAGAATATGCCAATTATTTCCTCTCTGGGGGAAAGTCTGTAACTACATCAGCCATGAGAACTCCTCCTGGCTCTGGAGCCTCATGCCCAGCACAGATCTCAGTGGTTTCAGCATGGAGAAAAATGTCTCAAGTGTATGGACAGTCCTAGGTGTGTAGGGAATTAGAAAATCTTATTATGAATTCAGCATTAGAGCTCTTGACTTCTTCCTTTAAGCATCCAAAAGTTCCATCAATCCCACTGCTTTCCCCAAAGGCACAAATCCCTGCCTGCACCTCCAGTTTAATCTTTCTTGTTTCCATCCAGCCACCTTCATGTGCTTAAAATGAGGATGCTGGTAGATTAGGAAGAGTTGAAAGTTGACTAAGGAAGTTGGTAAAGCACTATTAAGCTACTATTAAGCTGTGATAAATTCCACTCTGCTGCTCTCCTATTTCTCTGGGTAATTTACCAGCACTGAGTGGCAACAGTTCCTGTGATCTGGGGCTGTGGCAAGAGGATGGTGGTGATTGGAACTGAATGACCCAAAATCACACAATGTCAGGTTGGAAGGGACCCCAAGGATCATCTTCTCCAACCCTTCTCATATTATGCTTTACGTGAGGTGTCTCAGCACCCCATGGAGCTGAGACAAAACTTTCCAAGACCACTCCAATGCCTGTCATGTTAACTTCTCCCTCCCTTCCTTCCCACCTCCATCCTCCTGGGGAGTATTTCCCACATGTGAGGTGGAAAAAAGTCTCCTTCCAAGTGTCCTCAAAGTGGATCCTCATCCTAGAGATGCTGCAGTCATTGGATTTCTCCTCCTCACTGTCATACTCCATACTTCTTTGAATTAGTTCCATCAAGTGTTAATTTGTTTAATCAAGTGTGAAGGAACCCTCCAGATAATGTTAAGAGTTTAACAGAGAGTTCAAACCTGAATATTTGCCTCTGGGTACACGGCAGCTACAGCACTGCATTTAGACTTGATCCTGAGCTCAGGAAATTTCATGGAAATCTTTCCCCCGTTTTCAATTCAACACTCAAAGGTTGGACTGGATGATTTTACAGGGTTTTTCCCAACCTGAACAATCTGGATCCTGAATCCAGGCTCTGAATATCTGTTTGGATGATGTATTTGTATTTGAAAAACCAGTTTAAGGTCAGGCTGATATCTCTCCTGCTCCAAGCAGATTTATGCCATATATAAACCTTACCATTCCTGCTGTGGGATGCACTGGTTCCCATAGGCATTTCCCCATGGAACACTGCAGAGAAGAAGTGAGGAAATCTTTTTTCCAGCAGAAGCTGTGAGGGTAAAGGTGAAGACTGGGTTTACTCACACTTGGAATTTGGCAAGATAACTGGAATAATGTCAAATACAACAAAGTTATAAAATTCCTGTCTTTGGGATAGCAGATCCCAGCAGAGCAGGGTGTGCAGGAGGAGCTGTTTAAGCACCAGTAAGGATTCCCAGCAATATTGTCCATGGCATCTTGTTTCCTTTAGAGGATTCACACCAAATGCTTCCCTTTCTTTCCTTTTTTTGCTTGAGAGCTCCAGAATTCACTGGAATTGAGCAATTGGCTCTTGAGCCTCCAAACACAGCGAATCCCTTTTCATCCCATCACTATCTGCTGCCCTTGAGCTGAGTTCAGGATCCTCTGTTTGGTGAAAGCAGCTTTTAGAAAGATGGAAAGTTTGAAGCTGGAAGCATGAAGAGCTGAGAATTCCTTGGTGCTTTGTTCCAGTTGCTAAAAGCAGAGCAACTCCAGCTTCTTTCTGCACTTGGCTGACCTCAGGCACCAGGCACTGGTTTTCTGTCTTTGCTTTCTTAACATTTTCTCCTCATAGAGACTTTATACCTACTATAAACAAGGCACCTGCTGAGTTTCTTTTTGAGAGTAAAATTTATTAAATGACCTCTGTCATAATAAATTATTTTTCTATCCCTTATCCTTTTTTTTTCTTTTTTTTTTTTTTTTTTTTTTTCACATTCCTGCCCTTCAACTCTTTTTGGACTGGAGTGCCACCAAGTCTTCTGGAAATTCAGAGGTGAATTTCAGGTGGGAAAAATATACCCTTTTTTGAAATTATTCACCCAGGTTCTTTGATCTAGACTTGAGGAAAAATGGCAGGAGAAACCCAGAGCTTTGCAAATGTTTTTGCTGTGTTCAGCCTTGGGCAGGACACTTGGTGCCAATCTTCCCTCTGGAGAGGAGTGGAAGGAAGGGAGAAGGAGGGATAGAAATTTTCAGCCACAGACTTCTCTGACTAAATAAAATACAAGCCAAATTCTTCTTGAATCAGAATTACTGCAGTGGAATAAACTGTCCTTTTATTATTTATCTCAATTTCAGCAACTCCCTGCCTATAATCAGTTAAAATTAGCATTTGGACCAATATATCTTCTGAAGGCATCTTCATGAGCTGATTTTTTAAACGTATCTTAATGAAAATGGTAAAAACAGATAAAACCTGCTGCTCTAAATCACTTTTTCAGGTTTTGTGAGAACACAGAGGGCTGGTTAGGAGACAAATGCAGGGGTTAAGAGCCCTGCACTAGGAACTAAAAACTGGGACCACTCTTCACTTTGGCATGATTTCTCCTTTCTTTTTTTCCCATTTTCTACCCCTTTGCCATGGCTTAGGTGGGTGAAGCCTTCTAATTGAAACTGGAAAGAAACTTCTGGTTGCCACTCCACCTCAATACTCACCCACATCAACCCCACTGATGTAAGGAGGGATTAACTTCTTTACACCAAACAGAATTTTTCTTCCCTCCTGTTGGGGCAACTGAGACCCTAATTCAGCTCATCATCAAGTTGCCTTTTAGTCTCACAGATCTTTGCATGACCAACATTTCAAATTATTCTTCTATAAATGAAGTCTTAAAACTGCCAGCAAGCTGATTTCTTCCTGCCACTTCTTCTTTGCCAAAGGAACATTCTCATGACAGCAAATGTTTTTTTTTTCAATTTCATATCTCCAGAATGGTGTAGCCTACAGGGAAGAAGAAAGAAATTGTTAATAACCATATTTGAAGTATTGTGTCAGCAGTCTCCATCAGTGTCTAATCCCTCAGACATCTCCCATTTTGGTATCCTAGGATTTTTCTTGGTTTTAAAAATATGACTGGCTCAAATCTATAAATCTAGCAGCAACACTTTTTTTTTTTTTGGTTGTTGTTTTGGTTGGGTTTTTGTGGATTTTGTTTGTTTGTTTTGTTTGTTTGGGGGGGGGGTGTTTCTTGGTTATTTAGTCCAGCTTTTATTTTGCTTTTAGAGGCAAGGCCTTTTGACATTTTTAGGAAAATTTAGGAAATTTTAGGAAAATTATGCTTTGCATGATATATACTTGACAAATCTGCACTTGTGGCCACTCTATGTATTTATGTGTATTCTGTGTGAGTGGGGGAGAAAAAACCTGTAGGGAAGTTCTAGCTCAGCATCTGCAATTCACAGAAACTCTTTTTTTCTGGAATACAGGTGGAGAAATGTGCAGCCATTTGTGTGTCTGGGAGCAAATGCACATTTGCAAAGCAAATGTTTTCTGTGCATGGATCCATCCAGGTCATCTCTGAACAAAATTATTGTTATGTTGGGTGCAATGTAGGTTTTCTTTTTTTTTTTTTTTTTTCATGGCTCATTATTAAATGAAAAAACTCCATCAAGGAAGTTTTTTTTTAATCTCTTCTACTGATAGGCACCATCAAGTGAAATTCTTGGAGATGTTTCAAAGCAGCCCCTGCCAGACATCTTTTGATGTAAAGCATCTGCAGGATTAGAAATATACAGCCTGGTTTTCTAAGTCACTTTAACACCCTGGGCTCCACCTCCCCAGAATTTCCTTGATGAAAAAAGTGTAAGGCAAAGAAAATGAGTGCTGGCTAAAAATAAATTGGAGTGGCAAGTCCAACAGGGAAAGCTGCTGATGCATCTCATGAAGCCACTGGAAGGGGAGCCCTACAGAAGCTGAAGGCTTTCTGGAAGTATCCAGAAAGATCCAGAGATCACTTCTGGTAGGCATTAAATGCTTCAGATTCCTGCCAAACTTCCTTGAATTTCTGCCTGAAGTGTTGGGACATGAAGCTGCTGCTACCTTAGTTCTCATCTTAAACTCTTCTAAGAAGTCTCTGTTCTGTGCAGCTCCTGTTCTTGTCCTCTGGTTTTGTAGCAGACCCAAACCCTTCAGCCTGACTCTTTGGCCTGTGTTTTTACAAGCTTCATGATTTGAATTTTTTTCCATAATTTCTTGACATTTTCCTAGGGAAAGGCAGTACAGGGTGCATTCTGTCCCCCAAATCCCTGTTGGAATAGGAGCTCAGATGAGTGACTAAGGAGATAAGCCACTGGAAAAATGAAATCAGCAGCTTTAGGTTACAGCTGGAGAGAAAAATGTTGGGAGGGCAACAGAACAGAGCAGAAATTAAAGACAGTGTTGAAAGAGCCAAATTGGAATAGTACAGAGCCCCTGAGCTCAGTAACAACAAGTCCTGCATGCTGAGAACTTCTGGTACTTGAACCAAGTCCTCCTCTGAACTTTGGCTTCCAGAAGAATTCTTCTTGCTGGCCCATCACTTCCAAGGGACTCTTTCAATAATAATAATAATAAAAAAAATCTAATAAAATATCATAATCATCTCTGGTAACAGCTCTGATGTGCTCCTGCTCTAGGCTGTCACAAATCTCTTGTGTTTTGAACAAGTTTTGGTAGCAAGACCTGAGAACACCCACCCTTCACAGTGGTTTTTTTGCTTTTTTGTTATTTATATGCAAGGCCAGCAGGAGTATTTAAAGTTGTTTTGGTTTGGGATAAGTTAAGTATTTGTTGTGGGCCAGGTTACACTGATATTTTATATAGATACACATATATATTGATCATTTCATGATATTTCATTTTGTTCTCTTCAGCTCAGGATGGGCTGCTAAAGCTCAGGGACATTTTCACAAATAATAATAAAAAAAACACTATAGGGAAGGAGGGGATTGAAAAGGTTAAGGCTTTGTTGCTGTTTTTAGTGATGAGTAAAAACACTTCAATAACCAGAAGGCTGACACAAATGGTTTTAGAATGCCACATAATGCCATATTTCCCAAATGCTTTTTTTTTTTTGACCTTCAGCACTGTTTTTTTTTTTTTTTCCTTGCTCACCAGTGAGTGCTCAGGACTGAGTGGGAATCATAGAATCATAAATCCTAGGAGTTGCAAGGGACCTCTGGAGATCTCCCAGTCCACACAGAACACATCCAGGGGGGGTTTAAAAGTCTCCAGAGATGGGAACTCCACAACCTCCCTGGGCCAGGGCTCCCTCATCCTCAGTCAAGAAGTTTCTCCTCATGTTGAGGTGGAATTTCCTCTGCTCCCGCTCCAACCTGGTCCTGTTCCTGGGCACCACTGAGCAGAGCTTGGCCTCATCCTCTTGGAACCCACTCCTCAGATATTTATAGAGAGGTATAGAGAGGTATAGAGAGGTATAGAGAGGTATAGAGAGGTATAGAGAGGTATAGAGAGGTATAGAGGTATAGAATTTCTTTCCCTCTCAGCCTCCTTTTCTCCAGGCTGAACACCCCAGGTCCCTCAGACTTTCCAGCAGAGATGCTCAAGTCCCTTCAAGTCCCTTTTGGTTTTTTTGGTTTTTTTGGTTCTTTTGGGGGTTTTTGTTTTGGTTTTTTTGTTTGTTTGTTTTTTTGGGTTTTTTGTTTTTTTTTGGGGTTTTTTTTGTTTTTTTTTGTTTTTGTTTTTTTTTATTTTGTTTTTTGTTTTTTTTTTTATTTGGGGGGTTTTTTGGTTTTTTTGGGTTTTTTTTGTTTTTGGGTTTTTTTGGGTTTTTTGGTTTTTTTTTGTTTTTTTTGGGTTTTTTGGGGTTTTTTTTGTTTTTTTGTTTTTTGTTGGTTTTTTGGGTTTTTTTGGTTTTTTTGGGGTTTTTTGGTTTTTTGGGTTTTTGGTTTTTGGTTTTTTGGTTTTTGTTGGTTTTTGGGGTTTTTTTGTTTGTTTTTTGGTTTTTTGGGGGTTTTTTTGGTTTTTTGGTTTTTTAGGTTTTTTTTGTTTTTTGGTTTTTTTTTGTTTTTTTTTTTGTTTTTTTGGTTTTTGGGGTTTTTTGGGGTTTTTTGGGTTTTTTGGGTTTTTTGGGTTTTTTGGGTTTTTTGGGTTTTTTGGGTTTTTTGGTTTTTTTGGTTTTTTTGGTTTTTTTGGTTTTTTTGGTTTTTTTGGTTTTTTTGGTTTTTTTGGGTTTTTTGGGTTTTTTGGGTTTTTTGGGTTTTTTGGGTTTTTTGGTTTTTTGGGTTTTTTGGTTTTTTGGTTTTTTTTTTTGTTTTTTGGGGGGCTTTTTGGGGGGGTTTTTGGTTTTTTTGGTTTTTTTTCTTTTTGGTTTTTTTTTTTTGTTTGTTTGTTTGGGTTTTTTGGGGGGTTTTTTTGATTTTTTTATGTGTGTTGAATATGAGCAATGTGTCAGGCAGGGTACAAAGAATGTGAGACCTGTGATGCAGATGAGGTTGATGAAGGTGAGAAAAGGCACAAAAGAATTCTCCCCCAGCCCATGTCAGAGAGGGTTTCTGTGAATCAAATAACAAAGAGCATTGAAGAACACAAGATATTTTCTACACCATTACAGAAAACACCTTTTTGGAACATTGTGAGCTTTCTGGCCAAGATTGGTAGAGAGCTGCCAGAACATTTTGTTCCAATTACTTGTCTTTAGATCACTCTCTTTGACAGCAGAACAGGAGATTAATAGGTTTGGAATAATCAGACTATAAAATAAAATTAAGCAATATTTTGTTTTGGTTCCTATTGCCATCAAATCCTCTTCTGCTATTTATTGGTTTAGTAGAAAAGTATTTCCAGAACAATGAATTTTCACCCAGTTTGTTTTCAGAACACAGAACCAGTGAACTGGAACATGAACATGGAAGCTCTGCCTTTCTTGCTGTCTCCCAAACTTTTTTTTTTTTCCAACCCAGGCAAATGGAATTTTTCCTTATTGATGCTACAGAGGGATAATTATTGCAAATTCTCTTTTTTTTTTTTTTTGTCCAGTTGGTTATATCTCTTTGCACCCCTTTACTGGCCCTGTCTTCATTATCATTGTCAATTTTTAATTCATTGCCAAAAAGTTCTATTCCTGCCTTCATCAAAAGGTTTATTTCAAAGACTAATTTCTTTTTTTTTTTTTTTTTTTTTTTTTGGGCTATTGCTTTTCCTTGGAAGGAGCTCCCTAAAATCCAAATTGTTGCTTTCCTTTATGAATCTCCATGAGATTCTCCTTTGTGATAATTCCTCCAGGAAACCTGGCACCTCCCCAACCAGCCAGGTGATTTCTGTTCTTCTCTTTAGGTCTCCTACATCAATCTTATGTCATTGCACTGTTAAATATCTTTTTTGGCATAGGATTTCCCATCTTGTGTTTCTGGTTGACTGCTTAGGATCAAGGCTCTTTATATTCTTTCAACAATTGATTGAAATAGGAGTGGAAATTAGAAAAAAAATTAATAAAGAACTGAAAAACACACCTCCTCTTTTTTTTTTCTCTTTTTTTTATCAGCATTTCTCCAAGCCTCAGACATTTGTTTTCAAATGGGGCCTGAGAAACACTGAGAAGGTGCCCAGAAACATCTTTGCAAATGGAAGGGTTGTGGGACTGGGATTGAAATGATTAGAATTTGCAAGATTTTATTGGGTATTTTTATTTACAGCTGGATGTGTAGGCAGATCAAGCCCTAAACCCATGCACTTTTGAGCTGTAACATTTAATTTCAGCATAATATAATCTGAATCCCTCCATGATGTAACAGACAGCATCACTAGGGAGCCAAAGAAAACTCAAGATATATCTGCTGATGCTCTTAAGCCAAAATATATTAGGAAAAATTCTTAGAAACCAGAGCAGTAATGCAAAATGCATTCCTGAGTTGTAAGATGCCAGCCAAGGATTTGTTCTGCATCACTGCAAGTGCTAAATGGAGATCCTCAGCCTCTCAGGTTCCTCCCAGTTCTCACTGGCAATCTTGTGATATTAATTCCTCATTACATTAAGTTTGCTTTTATTTCTCCTCCTGACTTGAAAATTATAATCTTGACTGTGTGTGGTGGGGCAAAAAAACCCAAAAAATAACTTACTGTGCTTTCGTGCTTTTTGGAGGATCCTGAACATATTGCAAAGATTTTGTTTAATTCTTTTTCATTTATTTTCTAGCTTCATAATACTTCCAATTTTCTGTTCCTCTGTTCTGAGAAGCTCATCCTTTTGGCTGGCAGCAAAATGAAGCAGTGTGGCTGACATCTGTCATGGATTACTGGCTTAAAAAAGGTACAAGGGACAAAATTACTTCTCTTGTAAATGGTTCTATTTGAAATGTCTTTTTTTTTTTAGGTGCTACCAAGAGCCTTTATATACCTCTGATATTTCCCAAAATAATCTCCACCAGAAATCAAATCTGCCAATCAGATCTATCAACCAGTTATTGTGGAAGGCAATTTCTTCCCCTTCCAATTAAATACAATTGGTGATTGATACATTTTTTTGTCTCCTCACATGGCAAACCTTGCAGAGATCAGAGCATCTCCCCAAAAACACAGAGCAAAAATAGGCAAACTTGCAGAGAGGTCCAAATATGGCAAAACACATGAAAACCACTGAAGAACCCTTGAATGTTCCTTTTCCAGTCCTTGCGCTGCTCCTCAGAGAAAAATTGCATTTGAAATTGCTGCTCTACAGCTCTTTGTTCCTCTTTTGCTACTCTTCATTTCTGTGTCATCGTTTCTGGGGTGAAAAAAAAAATATATATATATATTAGAACTTCTTTCATATTGTCTTTTATAGCAACTCCATGGATTACTACTGGAAAATTGGTTCACTGCTCTTATAGACCTATAAAACCTTTAAGTAATCTTTCCCAGAGTAGTAAAACATTAATATCTTGGTAAAATAAATATAAAATATTTATATATTTTATATATTTTATATTTATATATATATATTATATTTATATATATATTATATATTATATATATATATTTATATATATATATATACTTATATATATATATATATTATATTTATATTTATATATTTTATAATTTGGGACACACCTAAGGGTCAGAGTTGTTGAAGAAGAGAAGCTACTGCACTGACTGGAACTGGGATTTAAGATCCTTAAAGAAAGAAAACCTGAAGCTGGGGTGGAATAGTAGAATACTCAATTATTATTCAAGAAGAGAGGACAGCACAGAAAGAACAATTGAAAATAGAAAATAGAACATTTGAAATGACAGGGAAGAGGATGTTGAGAGAAAAAGAAGTTTCAAGAGGAAAAAAAAATCAGAACAGTGCTGAAAACTTGAGGTGACCTTTGGAAAGAGGTTTTGTAATCAACAAAGACCTCTTGACTCCTCTGAGCTTGGTTCAGAGTGGAAGTCATGGCAGTGACAGCAAAAAAAAGGAGTCTGTCTGGAAGTGCTTAAGGTATTTTGAGAAGTATTTCACTTTAGTCTTGAGTAAGAAAACAGGTTTTTTGTGTGCTGGATACATCAGAATGTTATGGATGGGTCCTTGCATGACACTAAACTGGGGTCAAATACAATGAGGGGACTGAATCAAATATAGCTTTAGCCACCTAAAAATTAAACATCTGCTCCAAAATACTTGTATAGGCTCAAATATATATATATATATATATATATATAATTCTCTCCCTGGCAGGGTCTCAGCCCAGGTTGGATGGGGCTTGGAGCACCCTGGGCTGTGGGAGGGTTGGACCTGCATGAGCTTTAAGGTCCCTTCCAACCCAACCCATTCTGTGACTGTGAAATATCTCTAGAATATTAACAGACAAATTTCCCTAAAAATTCAGCTTGCCCTGGTTTGATGTTTGTGATAGATGAGATCAGTTATCAGCTATCCTTAGGAGCTGCCCCTGTTTATCTCTTCCAGAGAGCCAGAGCCCAAGCATTCACTTTTAGACAGTTAAATAGCAAATAAATTCCCCTCTCTCAGTCTCCATCCAAAGCCCTCATAGCACTCATCTGGATGGGTTTGTGTGCTTGTATCTGTTGAAGATCTGTTATAATCACAGACAAAATTCAATGTCTTAAACTTCTGTGGACAGCTCAGTACCAGCAATAAAAAAAGCAATATTGGGAAATTACTCAGGAAGCCACAAACTTCGTTAGAAAGAGTTTGCACAATAACTTCAGACTTGAAGTAGCAGGCTAAGAATTCCTAATTCATATACACTCTATTTTTTAAGGCAACCATTATTCCTTTTTTTCTGAACTCTAAAGCTACAATCACTGCTAGGGGCTGCACAACACATTACAGCTCTCATGAGGTTCCCCTCTGTGTTTCTCTCTGCTTTCTGATGTTGGGTTTGGGGTTTTTTGGTTTTTTTTTTTTGTTTTGTTTTTGGTTTGTGGGTTTTTTTTTTTTTTTTTTTTTGTAGTTTTTTGTTTGCTTTTAATTTTCAAATGGTTTTTTATGCTATTTCTTTTTTCCCCACTAGAAAAGGGCTGCACCACAGCATTGCTTCTGAAGCTGAACACATAAACTGTGGTAAGAGCATTGACGTCAGGCTCATTGTTCCATTTATCACTCAGAATTGCTCCATCAGTGCTTGTCTGTGGAATTTTAATAGTTTGGGCAATGAAAGTAGATGAAACCATCTCACTTTTATCCCTCCTAGATGTCAGAATGTCATTCCTTTGCTGTCATCCCAAGATGAAGTCAGGGTGGTGTCCTCTCAGCTTCTGCTGTGCCAAGGAGCTGTGTTGAGCTCCTGGATATTTGTTATCTTTATAGAAACTTTGCTTTTTTTTTGCCTGGAATATTATAGCATCTCTTACTTAAAAGGTAGATATTTAACCAGCCTTAAAGAGGGATTTTCACCTACCAGCTAAGTGACAAAATGTCATGCTGTGAAACCCACAGCTTTTTTTTTTATTTTTTCAAGCCTGAAGTGCTGAGAGCCATTAATTTGCTCGTGTCATCCAATCATTGTCTTCTCAGATGTGTAATAAATGCTTATTGCAATAAGAATTAGACCACAGGTCCTTTCCTACTGATCAGTTCCCCATTCACTGGGCTGTAGAACCCTGTCCCTTGTGAATTTTTTGCTTCTCCATGAAGATTCAGGTTTCTGGGGAAGAGTTTCTGAAGGAAAGGGGAGGATGAGGATGGATAGTGGAGGATTCCTCTCTTCTCCACAGCACTCAGCCTCTTGCACACCTCCTGTCCTAGGTCAGTGGTTAAGATGCTCACTGTAGGATTTCAATTTATAGGCAGGGGTAGGAACTAAAACCAAATCTCCCTCATACTGTGTGGGTTGTTTGATTTTTTTTTTATTATTATTTGATTTTTTTTTAATGCTTGTGGCTCTATATAAAAGAGATTTTTCATCCAGCCTGACTTTAAAAGAAAGAAGCTACTTTTTTTTTTAAGGACCCTCTGCACATGTGTGATGTATGCTCTAAGAAACTATCAGAGCTGAGTCCTGAAGCTATTTGGCCAAGTGCCGGGTCCTGCACTTTGGCCACAAGAACCCCATGGGGAGCTCCAGGCTGGGCACAGAGTGGCTGAGAGCAGCCAGACAGAGAGGGACCTGGGAGTCTGGATTGCCAGGAAGGTGACCATGAGCCAGCAGTGTGCCCAGGTGGCCAAGAAGGCCAATGGCATCCTGGGCTGGCTCAGGAACAGCGTGGCCAGCAGGTCCAGGGAAGGGATTCTGCCCCTGTGCTCAGCCCTGGGGAGGCCACAGCTTGAGTCCTGTGTCCAGTTCTGGGCCCCTCAGCTCAGGAAGGAGATTGAGGTGCTGGAGCAGGTCCAGAGAAGAGCAAGGAGGCTGGGAAGGGATCCAG